>NC_030677.2:185327871-185512871 GCF_000004195.4 Xenopus tropicalis
TGTGGGTCTGTATGTGAGTGGATAGATAGGTCAGTATGGGTCTGTATGTGAGTGTGTAGATAGGTCAGTATGTGAGTGGATAGATAGGTCAGTATGGGTCTGTATGTGAGTGGATAGATAGGTCAGTATGGGTCTGTATGTGAGTGGATAGATAGGTCAGTATGGGTCTGTATGTGAGTGGATAGATAGGTCAGTATGGGTCAGTATGTAAGTGGATAGATAGGTCAGTATGGGTCTGTATGTGAGTGTATAGATAGGTCAGTGTGGGTCTGTATGTGAGTGGATAGATAGGTCAGTATGGGTCTGTATGTGAGTGGATAGATAGGTCAGTATGGGTCTGTATGTGAGTGGATAGATAGGTCAGTATGGGTCTGTATGTGAGTGGATAGATAGGTCAGTATGGGTCTGTATGTGAGTGGATAGATAGGTCAGTATGGGTTTATGGGTGCTGGGTTCACTTGGAAGGGCTGAACTTGATGGACTTTTTTCCTTGGTCTGTTTGGGTGCACTGTGAATCATATCCTTAATACTAAAAATGTAAAATTTTCTATTTAGGATTACTTAATGGCACATACTACTCAGAATGTATATTTTTATGAAAATGGTTTATTTGGATGAAGCAGGATTTCATTCCTTTAATTACCTAAATAAGTGCCACTCACATGACCAGTTCATGCAAATCACCATAATACCAACAGCCCACGTTTCAGACACGGAAGCGATAAACATAACCTTATCAGTGAAAGTGAGAACACTAAAAGAAAAGCACTGAATGAATAGTTGAAGGTATTGTCCTTTTCTAGTATTTCTTTTGTGGAGCATACAAAACCCCAAACACACTCTAATAACCTTCCATCGCTAGTAGCCAAGTTGTTATAAAACTAATTACACTGTGTGATATACCGTATATACTCGAGTATAAGCCGATCGGAATATAAGCCGAGGTACCTAATTTTACCTAAGAAAACTGGAAAAACTTATTGACTCGAGTATAAGCCTAGGGTGTTTTTTTTTTTTAACTGTCAGGCAAGTTTGGGAAGGATAAGTAAGCTGCCATACTAAACTATATACTTGTATATAAGTATATATTTTACACTATATACTGTATAAGTATAGTGTATATATACAAGTATATAAACTATATACTCACATATACGGTGCCATAACAAGTTCCCCGTGCTCCTCATATACAAGGCGCGCTCCTCACATTGGCGCTTCCCTTGCTTGGATTACGAGCCAGAAGTAATGGGTTGATTTGAACAGAAGGAATAGAGCAGTGGTTAAAGGGGTTGTTCACCTTTAAATTAACTTTTAGTATGATGTAGACACTGCTATTCTGAGACAATTTGCAATTGGTTGTCATTTTTTATTATTTGCAGGTTTTGAGTTATTTAGCTTTTTGTTCAGCAGCTCTTCAGTTTAGAATTTCAGCAGCAAAATGGTTGCTAGGGTCCAGTTTAACCTGGGAACCAGTCAGTGGCTTGAAAGAAAGACAGGAATATAAATAGAGGGGGCCTAAATAGAAAGATAAGTAATAAAAAGTAACAATAATAATACAATTGTAGCCTCACAGAGAATTAGTTTTTTGGCTGTTGGGATCAGTAACCCCCATTTGAAAGCTGGAAAGAGTCAGACGATTAAGGCAAATAGCTCTAAAACTATAATGAAAAAAATGAAGACCAATTGGTAACTTGCTAAGAATAGACCATTCAATAACATACTAAAAGTTAACCTGAAGGCGAACAACCCCTTTAATGTAATCGTCTCTCTTTGCCATGCAACTATAACCAACAGAGCAAAATAGTACAGATTCAACGGAATCAAAATTTACCTTCAGTAATTTCTCTTTAGATACAGCCCATGGATGAACGTGTTATTATTAAACCAAACAATCTTACAACTTACAATAATAAACTATATGAAGGTTACATTTGTACAAAGAACAATATATTTCCAGCTGAGCTCTTGTCTAATCATCACTTAAAGACAAAATATATTACAATAATACACATTACAATCACGTTAGGATGCATGCTTAACAGATTTTGCACCACCTCAAATGGAGGTATTTTATTAAAGACGTGCTGCTCTACAATGCTGAGTGGTCTCCTTCCAATTTGTTAATCTGCTAAAAGATTTTCCTGAAATGTTTCAGGCATGATCTTTCCATTATGAACGCATGCTGGCAGCATTCCTCCAATTATACACGCTCCAAACTGTACACAATTTTTGAGGTTAAAACCACACCTTTATCTTTCAGCTTCCTTCACATTTCTGAAATGTCTTTGTATGGAAAGTTCCATCTCAAGAACAGCAAAATCAATTTTCTATCATTTCTAAGTGTTTGCATGGACAAAACTCGGTGGGGTAGGCTGCAGTATCATGGAAGCAGAATTCTGTACTAAACTAGTGTAGGCCTTCAGCTCCCACAAGGCAAGTGCCCACAAGAGACCCTTACTGATGGGTGGATTCCAGGGGCCACAGAAGGTAGTGGGGGGGGGGGGGGGGCAAATAGAATCAGGTTCCGGTTGGATCTCCCAGTTCATTCTGCATCTCTTCCTCAAATACAGCACTGTCGCCTCTCTTCCTTCAACTTACCCTACTCTGATGCCATCACTTCCTTGGGTAAAGGTTCAAGTTGTAGAGCAATAGGTCTATATCAGCCATTCCTTTCTACATTTCTTCTAAGCACAGATGTGAAAATGTCCATGCCTTAAAAAAGCTAGAATCCATCCTGGATGAAAGAATTAATGGCAATAAAGTGACATTCCAGTGTACTATTCCATTACTAATTTTGAAATGCAGCTTCATAGTGGCAACAATTGCTTAAAGCAACGATTCTTTTATTGTCCTAATATTTAGGATAATCAATCCAGCCTTAGGCTGGCATATATGTACAGTATAGCAGGACACTTTCCACCAAGAGCCACAGAAAGGTGCACTGTACACTGTATATAACGTAGATATGCTCACTTCCATTGCTCATTAAATGCCACTGCCCAGGCTGCCTCAGCCCACAGCATGTGAAAATGTTTGCAACACTTCAAGAAAAAATGTTGACAATATATTTTTTATGATTGCTGAATATATTCCATCACAGATATGGAAACATGAGACTAAAACCATTCTAGACCAAATTACATTTCTGAAAAATGATTAACCTTGGTTGCATTTTTAATTGTCTAAAGAGATATTAGACCAAAAATAATGAGCAAAGGAAGGAGAATTAAATATGGGACTTAATAAATAAGAATCCAGATTTGTAAACATTTCCAATCAAAACAGATCATGCATGCTTTACATGGCCCAGAAAGGCACTAAAAATAAGGTATCAATATATCACCATAAAAGCTAATAATGCCTGAAATTAGACAACCAAATATATCCAAACTGTGCACACAGTTATTTCTGCCTAGGAACTATATTACTAATCTCAGCTTTTGATAAATACAAAAAAGATCCATCTACTAGGCACCTTCCTGGACTCCCTGGATGGGTTTATCAGTTATCAGCCCCATAGTACTAGCTGTCATAAATTTCCCATAGCTACACTTTTTCATTTTACACTACGAGATATAAATTCAAAATGGCAAAACTGTAAAAAATGTTTTTCCCCTTATAATATCAAATGGAACAAAACAAAAAAAAAAACCAAGCTATAACATTAAGGGAGCCCAAGACTGCCTACAATGTGGTTAAAGTTACATCGCTGACTTAACGGATCCCATGGCATTGGTTACCTGGAAACCCATTGTCCAGAAAGTTCCCAGTTGCAGGAAGGTCATCACCCATAGAGCCAATTTGAAGCTTAACTCGCATTTTCTATAATAATAAATCAGTACCTTGTACTTGATAGCAACTAAGCTACATGACTTCATACTGGCGGCAAACCAATCCTATTTGGGTTTATTTAATGTTTAAATAATTTTTAGCAGACTTAAGGTATGGAGGAGATCCCAATTATGCAAAAATCCCTCATCTGAAAACCCCAGGCCCAAGCATTCCGGATATTAGATCCTGTAATTACTCTACATATAAGCACAGCTTGATAGCCCTAGTCTGCGAGATTAAGGCACATATTGTGGCTACAGTCACTTTACACAAATACATAAAACTCAGAAAGGATCATTTATGCATGATTTGGTGATTAGACTGGCATGCATTCAATGATTCATATTCTTGGCAATAAAAGTAGAAGACCTGTTATCCATAATACTCTGGACCTGGAGTTTTCTGGTTATGGGAACAGAATTGTTTTGCCTCCAATAAGGATTAATTATATCTTAGTTGGGACCAAGTACAGGTACTGTTTTATTATTACAGAGAAAAGGGAATCATTTAACCATTAAATAAACCCAATAGGGCTGTTCTGCCCCCAATAAGGGATAATTATATCTTAGTTGGGATCAAGTACAGGTACTGTTTTATTATTACAGAGAAAAGGGAATCATTTAACCATTAAATAAACCCAATAGGGCTGTTCTGCCCCCAATAAGGATTCATTATATCTTAGTTGGGACCAAGTACAGGTACTGTTTTATTATAACTGAGAAAAAGGGAATCATTTTTAAAAATGTGATTTGATTATAATAAAGTCTATGGAAGATGGCCTTCCCATAATTCAGAGCTTTCTGGATAATGGGTTTCCTGATAACAGACCCCACACCTATACAAGGATATTTGGGGGCTCTTGTTGTCCATGCAAGAGGTGATAGCTGCAGGTGACAAAACACCCAGTGTGCAATTGTCCCTATTTTATTTGTATATACAGCAACATCTTCTACTGTCTTTACCTCCTCTGGCCAGCATTCCCTCCTTTCTAAATAAACAGGCATTTTTCTATTTCACTAACTTTCCTGTTTTTCAGCAGATAATATTTACATCAGCAAAACAACACATGATTTGTGCAAATGATTCACAATTTTGCAATAGGTAAAAAATGGTTTGTTTGAGAGGAGGGGAGAAGAAATCAATACACGATCCCCATAGGTTCAGATGTAAAATTCTTTAATCAAGGCTTGTAGATTTGTAATTATGGTATGTCAGCTACATTTAAACAAGAGTGTTAAAAGATTGTTAAAGTTAAACTAACACAATTGCAATGTGAATTGTCTTAGTCTCATTCTAATCTACTGGTGTCACTTTCATTTAATCAGAAGGAAACAATAGGACAGTGTCAGTGCTGTTTTGGCATGCCCCGAGCACTCTTTATTCACTTTAAATTGCAATCCATTATTAGCTCCAAATGAATAGAAAAAGACATATTTAAGGATGTTTTATGCAATTAATGAGATAGAAGCAAAGAGAACCAAAGCACGAAGATGCCTTCACGTTTGTTTTAAGAGGATCCCTTTGTTCTTTAAAATTCAATCATATAGTCAAAGTCGAGTGTTAAAATATATTATCTATTGCGAGCCACACTAGGCAGACTTTTCTTTAGAAGAAAGAACATTTATTTTTATTGGAAGACACAACTGTTCTTTACTAGCCCTGGTGCCCTGCTGTATTTCTGGTAGACACTGCAGGGAAATTTCTTAGATAAAACACACACTCCGAAAACCAATGGCCATGGTTAAAAAGAAGCTTTAGAGCTGTGACAGACGGGGAGATTAGTCGCCGCTCAAAAAATCTCCCCAAAATGCCATCCCACCGGCTAGAATGTAAATTACCGGTGGGATAGCATACACAGCGAGTTGCCCTGAGAGGAAACTTCTATGATTTCGGCGCGATTTACATTCTAGCCGGTGGGATGGCATTTCGGGGTGTCTCTTGCCACTGGGATTTTTTGCCCATTCCTCAAGGCAAAACTGCTCCAGCTCCTTCATGTTAGATGGTTTTCGCTTGTGAACAGAAATCTTCAAGTCTAACCACAGATTCTCAATTGGATGGAGGTCTGGACTTTAACTAGGCCATTCCAACACATGTAAATGCCCTTAAAGGAGAAGGAAAGGCAAAGTCACTTGGGGGTGCCAAAATGTTAGGCACCCCCAAGTGACAAATCGCTTACCTCGTACCCGGGCTGGTGCCCCTGTTCGGAGAAAACAGCAACAGCCCGGGGTACCTGTCGAGAGCGCTTCCTCCTTGCGCTGCTGCCGAATGTCCCGGACAAACGCATGCACAGTAGAGTGAAAAGCCGACCTCTCTGTTAAAGTTCCACTATTCACTCTACTGCGCATGCACGTGTGATCGATCAGGAAGGACGAAGCGCTGCAGGTACCCCGGGCTGGTGCTGTTCTCTCCTAACAGCGGCACCAGCCCAGGGTAAAAGGTAAGCAATTGAAGTCACTTGGGGGTGCCTAACATTTTGGCACCCCAAGTGACTTTGCCTTTCCTTCTCCTTTAAAGGAGAAGGAAAGGGTTAAACCCCCCCCCCCCCCCATAAATGCATAGGGCTCTGTAGCTGATCGCTACATTTTTTTACCTTTATAGCCAGTATTTTTTTTGAGCACTCTCCGATTTTTCTAAATGCTGTTTATCAACTATTGCGGCCACCATGTTGGATATTTAAATTAGTCCAACATGGCGCCGCTTAACTGAATGTGCATGCGCGAATATTCTCCCTCCCCCTTGATGCAAGAGCTCATAGTGGGATTGTCACAGGTGCGTTGGGAGGGCGAGTGCTCCAACTTAAGAGATTTAAAGCGCGCTCACAGAATATGTAAAATGCGCATGTGCTTCCTGATAAGCCAGTCTTGGTCTGGGTGAAGGAGCATGGAATTATGGGAATCTTCTTTACACAGCTCAGCATTTTTTCTTCCTGTGAGGCTTCTGATTATCTGAACAGGCGAAATATGGAGAGACTTATGGGCACTATTGAGATAACTGAAGGTATGCCTGTAGCTTGATATTAACTCTTTACTAGCCTTTCCTTGTCCTTTTAACCCCTTGAGTATTGCTTTAGCAGTATGCTTTGGCTCATTGTCCAGCTGGAAGGTGAACCTCCGTCCCAGTCTCAAATCACAGGCAGACTGACACGGGTCTTGCTCAAGAATATCCCTGTATTTAATACCATCTTTCCATTGACTCTGACCAGTTTCCCAGTCCCTGCTGAAAAATATTCCCACAGCATGATGCTGCCCCCACCATGTTTCACTGTGGTGATGGTGTTCTTGGAGTAATGGGATGTGTTGGGTTTGCACCAGACATAGCATCTTCCTTGGTCGCCTAAAAGTTCAATTTTAGTGTCATCTGACCAGAGCACCTTCCTCCATACATTTGGGGAGTCACTCAAATGCCTTCTTAATTTTAACGTTAAGTAACTGCTTTTTTCTGTCCACTCTTCCATAAAGCCCAGCTCTATAGAGTGTATTGTGGTCCTATGGACAGATACTCCAGTCTCTGCTGTGGAACTCTGCAACTCCTTCAGGGTTATCTTTGGTCTCTGTGCTGCCTCTCCGATTAATGCCCTCCTTGCCCGGTATGTGAGTTATGGTGGGCGGTCCTCTCTTGGCAGGTTTGTTGTGGTACCACGTTCTTTCCATTTGAAGATATACATACATACATCTTTATTTATAAAGCACTACTTCTGTACGCAGTGCTGTACAGTAGAATACATTAATACAAACAGGGGGTTATTACATTATTAGATAAATACAAAGTATAACAATAAATACAAGATACAGTTGCAATAAGTTAAGAGTCAAAGACACAAGAGGATGGAGGTCCCTGCCCCGTAGAGCTTACAATCTATATGGGAGGGTAACTTACAGACACAAATAGGCAAATATAAGGGCTGTAGGTCACAGTGGGTGACACTACAATATAAAGTGCCAGTTCCCAGATCAGGTGCTGGTTGAATGCTCCAAAAGGTAGTCTTTAAGTTTAGTTTTAAAAAGACTGAGGGAGGATTCTCTCCGGAGGAAATCAGGGAGGGCATTCCAAATGTAAGGGGCAGCAAGGCAGAAAGGTTTAAGGCGGGAAACAGCAGTAGTAGTGGGGGGCACAACCAAGCGGTTGCTCTGCGAGGAACGAAGGAGTCGCCCAGGAACGTGCGGAGACACAAGGAAAGAGATGTAGATGATGGATTTGATGGTGCTCGGGGGATCCTCGAAGATTTGGATATATTTTTATAACCCAACCCTGACCTGTACTTCTCAACAAGTCAACTATCTATACTGATAGATCATGTGACACTTAGATTGCACACAGGTAGACTTCATTTCACTAATTATGTAACTTTTGAAGGTAATTGGTTGCACCAGGACTTTTTAGGGGATTCATGGCAAAGGGGGTAAATACATATGCACATGCCAATTTTCATTTTTATTTATTTTTTTTTTTTTAATTTTATATAAATTTTTCTCATTTCAACAACTTAGACTATTTTGTGCAGATCCATCACATAAAATAAGATTAAGAAACATTTTAATTGCAAGTTGGAATGTAACAAAATAGGTAAAAAGCCAATACTTTTGTGCTGTATATATATATTTTTTCAGATTCACTGTTCCAAACTGAAGTGTTTGCCATCTTCGCACTCCAGCAAATAAAATGCCACTAGCTTGCTTCTGCATTTTCACAAAGTCATGCAATTCTACTGGCAAGGAGGAGGCAATTTGTTTGTGTTTCGTTGCCCACCCGAAAGGCAATTTCACCCTCTGTGCCATTAACCTTTCTATAAACACACTAACAGTTGATGCATAGGCAAACTTCCAATCAACAATCACTGCTAATTTAAATGTAAATATGCTAAACTCATATGACCACCCACTGGATCAAAGTACAGTGTATCATCTGATATGTGAGCTTCGCCCCCTACTGAATTGTGATATGTTCATTTAAAGGACATGCAAAATAAAGAAAATTATTTGACTGTAAATACTGTATCAGTAATTACTATCGAATTACTAGTTGCACCATGAGGGCCATTGGAAGATGCATTAGCAGACGGGGAAGAGAAAAGCCCCCTTGTATGATATCTGCTAGTTCAGCCTGTTGGGCAATTGATTAGATACCCTGTGGGATTGGCCCATATATGGCCACTTCCATATGCTTTAAGAGTCCAAAGTTATACAGTAATCATTTAAGGCATTATACCAAACGCTCTACATCCAAATTCACCCCAATTACTCCTTCATTCCTGCCTAATTTTCTAGCCTATCAAAAAACAATTATATCCGTCTGTGCATCATTACACTACTCTAAATACTACTTACAGTGTTGCCCTCCAATACATTATCCAGAACAGAAACTTGCAACAAAACCTTTAAATGGTTTTTTTTATGCTTTTTATAGAGATGGTTCCCAGGATCAGACTGAACTATCAGAGAATCTCCTGGTGGCTCCAATCCTAAGATAATTCCCATCAGCCCTTGTTATTTCCACTGTAGGCCTTTATGAAGACCGATATCATTTGGCACTATTTAATTTAAGTGGGTCTTGGGCAGGGTTACCAGGCTGGCAGGGTCTCCACCAAACTGAACAACTTCTTTACAGCAGAGGCATGTTTTCAAAGTACAAACCCACCTGGGCATGAATTACTCTAGTTTTTGAAACTTCTGCAGGTTAATACTTTGGAAACCCACCAAACTTATTTTTTATTAATATAAAAACTCCAAATGTACTATCGTTAAATGCCTGGCCTACCTCTCATTTTTCTCAGTGAATCCTCACTTTGGCAGTACCCAGTCCATTCTGGATAATGATGCTATTAAAGCGTTGCCTATAACGTTTTTGGAAAACTACCTTACCCAGCATGCAATGGGACTAGTTGGTGCAGCATGAAGCACCCTTTTCTTCTCCTCCTCTTCCTCCCAGCAGCACTGCCCCCTCAGTCCCAACTTGTCAGCATTTATCATCTTACTGACAAGTCTTCTAAATCAATTTCTGCAGTAGAATACCCTCCCAACAGTGCCATTTTACATGGGAGAATCCTGAGTTTTGTCACCTAGCACGCAGCCCTGTAATGTCCAATTTTCCATCCGGCTCCATGAAAGTATATATATAAAGCACTGTTGCCTGGAGACCAAGGAGCTTGGTTGGTTTAGGGTGTGAAGTTTGGGCTGTCACTAAATCTGTAATAAAATAAATGGTGGGCTCACAACTGTGTCTGTGATCAAATGCAGGGGTGCCACAGCGTGTCCTGAAATGCTTGGGGGCCCAAGTGTGCCATGTAATGTTTGGGGCCACTCTATATCCTGAAATGCTTGGGGGCCCAAGTGTGCCATGTAATGTTTGGGGCCACTCTATGTTGTGAAATGCTTGGGGGCCCAAGTGTGCCATGTAATGTTTGGGGCCACTCTATGTTGTGAAATGCTTGGGGGCCCAAGTGTGCCATGTAATGTTTGGGGCCACTCTATATCCTGAAATGCTTGGGGGCCCAAGTGTGCCATGTAATGTTTGGGGCCACTCTATATCCTGAAATGCTTGGGGGCCCAAGTGTGCCATGTAATGTTTGGGGCCACTCTATATCCTGAAATGCTTGGGGGCCCAAGTGTGCCATGTAATGTTTGGGGCCACTCTATATCCTGAAATGCTTGGGGGCCCAAGTGTGCCATGTAATGTTTGGGGCCACAATATGTCTGACATTCCAGCCATGTAAAAAGGAATATGTGTAGAATTTTGTGGGAACACAGATTTGGCATGTCCATAAAATGCCACCACACTACACAAGTCAATGTGATGGTTTCTCTCTTTGCCCAATGTTGGGGGCTATGCAGTAATATTACTGTCAGGAGTGGAGAATCCTCTGATTCCATTCCCTGGAAACCTGCATTTACTCTTAAACCTTTGTTTTGTGGCTCAACGTTTCGTACTACACAGGCCAGGGCATGTTTCATAACGCAGTTGGCTGGCAGCTAGGGCTGGCAGCACATGTTTTAGTAAAACTACAATAATGTACGGGCACTGGGCCCATCAGTTTCCATTCAGCTTCCCCTCACCCAACAACCCAACCCTACAGCAAAGCAGGGAGCTGTACAGAACAGCCTGAAACCAGCAGCCTACAGTGCAGTAACCGGGCCTCCCCGAAGCCCCACCCAGCTGCACTCAGACATTATACAATATATACGGTAATAGGCACAGACTCTAAACAAGCGGCCTCTTCCCGCTTCTCAGTTCTCAGTCCCCCCCCTCTTACCGTTTCACCACACCGGTTTTGATCTTAATCTGCCTCAAGCGTGGGTCCGCCATGTTACCGGGGGAGAGTGACAGAACGTCGAATGACGTCACTAAATGGGGACAATGAGGCGCCGGGAGAGAGAGGGAAGCGCGGAGACGCAGCTCGCTGTTGCCTTGGTGACAAGTCACGTGACTCCCAGGCCCCGGGGATGGAATAAAGGCTGCATTCATTTTCAGTTTTCCGGCTACATTGCGCATGCGTTCTTACTTTCTCTTTGTAAATCGGGCCGGTTCCAGATAAACAGAAGTCTATTTTTTTATTTTTTTCGGGTTATTTTTTTGCATATTAAAACTTAGCAAACTGGACTCATTTAGTGTTTTAAGTTGTAATACTGACATTTGGCTAGTAGCTAAGTAATATCTATATCTTCCACTCAAGGTGACTTGTGTATAACACTGTATGTATAAAGGTATAGCTCATGAGATTAGTTAGGAGGGAGGAAAGCTGAACCATGGTGTTGTGGTCCTGGTGTGAGAGGAGCAGGCATGGTTTTTCATGGAAGTATGTGGCTGTGTGTGAACAGCAGTGTGGGACTGGCCCATCAGGGTACCAGGAAAACTCCCAGTGGGCCTAAGTGTCAGTGGGCCCTCCTGCTCACCCAGCCATTTGCTTTGTATGCCTATACCATGGTCAATCCTCATTTCTATAGAACATAGAAAATAAATGAAAGGAAGGATAGGTAATAATATGTAGGAGAAAAAAGATGAGTTGAGAGTGAAGGAAAAAATTTTGAATAGTGAGCCCACAGTCTAAGGTTTTCTGGTGGTTCCCTGCCACCCCAGCCCGACACTGGTGAACAGTACAGACAGTGGTGTCCACTTACTCCCTAAACTGTATATTTAGGCTAGGGTTACAAGAAGCACAACTTTTCTAGCTTTAGAACAATTAAATAACGTTATTAAACTGGCGTAGGGACATGAAGAGATTCCTTATAGCATATTAGCAGAATTATTACAGTACAATGCTATCCAAGAAGAACATACAGAACCTGCAATGTCCAGCAGCACAAACACAGAGGCCGGGGTATATCACATTTACACATAAGGAGACAACAGTTTCATTTCTCCTTTACCATCCTTATCTGCTCATTGTTTTTCTCTACTTGCTCCACTTTTGTCTTCTCCCTCATTTACTAAAAAAATCTGATACAAAAAACTACTGTGACATTTCTCTGCAAAAACTCAAATTCTTAGAATTGTTGATGTGAAAACTCGACTTTTACGAGTTATCATACAAAAAAACCATTAAAAATCTGAAACCTCTAAAGTTTGGGGACACAATAAATATCTTGAAGGAACCTCTGCCATTGACTTCCACATGAACAAGTTTAACCTGGCGAATTGTCGGATTTTTAGCCGTTTAGATGCATAGTAAATTGTGTTTTTTCCCTATGACTTTTAGCTCTAAAAATCCGAATAGAGAAAAAATAAAAAATCCAAAGGTTTGTTAATGGGCCCCTAATGTCTAGTTGCAGGGGACCATTTATCAAAATTTGAGTTTGCTTTATTTTCACAAATCGAGGAAAAATGTGGCAAGAAAATGCGAACATGCTCAAGAATATTCTTAATGACTACGAATAGTCCATATTTATTAAAGAGAAAAATTGGCTAAAAGCCAGATAAAACTTGTGAGTTAAAGTTGGCGAGGTTTAATAGAAGTCAATGGGAATTGTCTCAAAGAACTTTATTTTCCAAGTTATTAAAATCTTTTAGATTTTTAGCCTCATTGAAAAGGAATGAACAATGTGATTAGCGACAGCGTGCAACCTTTTTTTAAAAAACAAAACTCACACAGGAATATTCTGCAGCGTTTTTTCTTAAATTAGCATTCGAGAAGCATTCACACAAGTTTTGTCACAGTTATTTTTTTTATGTCCGTGTTTTTTTTTTTTTTTCCACAAACTCAAATTTTGATAAATCTGCCCACAGTGTTGCAGTGATAACCATAACCAGTTTATCCCCCAAGTTCTCTAGCAGGGGATTTCATTGGAAATCTTGGAAATTACCAGTTAATGGGGAGCATCATGTCTTTTGCTCTGTATAGTCAAAAGCTTAAATTAGGTTTCCCTTATCGAAAGAGTTACTGGTAAGAGTGTTATCATTTTAATTATAATTTCTTATATTTTTTTCTTATTTCAAAATTTGGTTCAGAATAATTTTTAATAAAAACTGTATTAAACAGTTAACACTGTACACCCCAAGCAATCTTGAAACGCACAGCTACATGTGTTGAGATTTCCAGAGCATGAACCCCAATATGTAATAAAAGGCACTAACTTTGCCCAGTAACCCATAGCAATCAATCAGATATTTGGTTTTAAACAGGTGACCACTACATTTTACTTGCTATGGGTTGCTATGGGTTACTGCTCCTGGACAAACTTAGTGCCTTTTATTACGTAACCCCTCATTTCTTACCCATACTGCAGCATGTTTTTTTTTTCTACAGAATTACAGTGTAATAGTATGCACTCACTAAGTAACTCACACTTCAACTTTAGTGTAATGTGCCAATATAACCAAAATTTAGTGGCCCCTAATAAAAGAAAAATTGGTACAAAGAGGGACACAAGTTGACATGACTTCCGGCGCTTCACTTCGCTTAGCACAAGTCATTTGTGTTCCGTGAAACAACCTACTAAGGAAACCATGGAATTTCCTCCAGGTTCTGGCTCACAGTAATTCAGAGGTTATTTAGTATCCATAGGGGTTGCTTCTATTTGCAACTATTCTAAGATTTTTGATGTAGAAAGTTAGAAAGGTTCAACAATTTCAAAGTTCTTTAGAAATGTAGTTTCAGGTAAAGAGCGGGCACCACTGAAGGTGGTTTTCAGGGGACGGTTTCACAGCCCCGCAAAACCTTTCCTGCATCCCCATCCGTGTGTGATGACTTATGGAAAGGGGTAGGCCATATTCCGGGGGGTTGGGGCTGCCCTGGTTCTGATGTTCTGATGTGCATGGTAAACAGTATTTTTTGAGAACTTTCTTTTCTCTGGGTCTGACTCTTAAAACAATGTAACAGGGACCAAGAATAATCAAAGTCTTTTACTAATAGTTTCAGAAGTCAGAGCCAGGAGTGCGGAAAAAGTAAACAGGAACAGCTTTCAATAGAAATACAATTTAACACCTATATTGGTAAATTACCACTTTTTTAGTTTCCCCTAAGTACAAAGAACTGTAACATTGATCGTAATCAAAATTGCCTTTATTCTTGGAATTCAACACTGAAGACAAACATTAGGGGAGAATTGAGTGCTTTTTTGCCTCCTTAAATATCCTTAGAACTATAGCAGTCTGACTGCTATACAGTATATATGTATGTGGGAAGATTTAGCCTCCCTTTTCTAAAACCTTCAGTTTTGGCCTTTAGAAGGACAACACTCTCTTCTCTGTAGAGGAGACATGACAAACTTTCTTGAATGATCTAAATTTTTCTTCTATGTTAAAATTAGATGAAAAATGTCACTACCGATGTACAGTGGGCAAACTAGCCTGCACATTCCTTGCCTTTAGCATATTATACTAATACAGCAGACACTGAACTGTCTGTGAATCCATTATATATGCTCCTCATAGTGTGCAGCAAACAGAGCACATAATGTTCACTATACATACTAGACAGGCAGGCCCGGATTTGTGGAAAGGCCACAAAGGCCCGGGCCTAGGGCACCAAAATGTTAATCTTTTTTAGTGTGCAGTGGGGTCCCCATTGCTCCGTATACAAGTGTAAAGCCCCGCGCATATGCAAACTCTCAATCGTGCATGGGGGGGTGCACGTGTTTGCACATGCGCGGGCGGGGGGGCCCCGGGGTGCCCGGATTACAAATCCGGCCCTGTATACAGGTACGCAACTATGTTACACCAGAGCAACACAGAAAATCAGCACCTCCGTAACCTCTTAACATATCGCCTATGTACTTTATGCTGAGTTGTGTTTTTAAACACAGAGTTGCTGTGTTCCAAGTCTGTTGTTAGTCTGTCCCTGCTTTTACCTTGCATGCTCCTAGTTTGTACTTGTCTGCACCTATTTATCTTGGCTTCCCGGAGCCCTAAAACTTAACACAGATTCTACTGAATACCAAATGGAATCCAAATTGTAACTTGCAAATAATGCATATTTAAGAACAATTAAAATTTTGTATCGTTTGCGTACAAAAAAAGGTTTCATTCAGCTGTCCAGTTGCATGACTTCACTGAATGATTCAGATTTAGTTTGACTGAACACTTATTATTCATCCAAATCTGCAAAAGGTGCTAGGAACGAGCAGAATCCCGAACAAAATACTAGATTCTGCGTATCCCTAATACTGTCTCTTTGACTGGTTATAAGTCAGTATTTTGTATATTAAATATGAGTGTTCAGGGCAAACCCCCTTTTTGCAACACAAATCATGTCACCATTACACAATTTTTGTGACAATTGTCACAAAGACCAGGACATGACTCCTGTTACATTGTTTTTAGAGTCAGACCCAGAGAACAGAAATTGATACAAATACTGTTTACCTGCAGCTGCATTTCTAAATAACTTTAAAACCATTTAAACTCTTAAATGAATATATACAGTAAAGCTCAGAATTCCCCTCCCCAGATCTTATGTTTCCCCAGAATCAGCATCAGTTTTTCATGGCCCACAGAGGCAAAATGAGTTTTTTTTGTTCCCAGGTTTTACATTTAGATTTGAACAAGATGCTAGTTGAGTTATGGTAATAATTCCACAAATGTTTTCCTTTTGAAAATCTCTTTAGAACATAGGGCTACATGAGGACATGTGACTGTGGCCAGAAAGTAGTGACATAATGTGAAACTGTGAGGAAGTCAGTATGCTCAGCATACTTATTATACTTTAGTTATTTTTTGCATTTTAGAAATAAATGGACATGATCATTTCATTTCACACTTGTAAGATTCCTTCTTTTATATTTTTATAAAAATGTCATAACAACAGCATGGTTTCTCATTATATATTCTGTAATCTCAGTACCTAATGGGAACACTGCTGTAAATTAGGCTCCTGAACTTAATGGGAATTACCCACTTAGGGCAACTTTGAAATGTAATGTTTAGACGAGAGGCATGGGTACCATCCATGTGTCTTACGCATGATTTCTTGGTCATAATTTGCATTTCTTAAAGGTAATATTAAGTTATTAAACTGCTATTTAAATATCTCCGTTTTACAATAGCCCTTCATAGTAATAGAAAAGCTCAAGAGCCAAGTTTTTAATGACAGTAAGTGGAAGGCAAATGTCATGGGCATAGTGAACAAAATTAGAATGAGGATTGTTTAATAAGCTTAAGCTGCGTCCTTAGAAGCGAATATCACCTACAAAAGTGCAAAAGTCAATTAAAGCAGCTGCTCATTTATACTAATTTTTTCACTGTTTCTGTAACAGATACATGGAGTTTAAATCAGTAATAAGGTCAATCCAACCAAAATTTAAGCTACAGCTGAAGAATGAGTTTTTCTTTTCTTATTCACTGGTTTTTCTCAGCTCATGGAATTCAGCTGTTACAGGGGTAACTTTCCGGAACAACTAATTAGAATACATTGTCAATTCATCAATATATGCTAAAATGTAACTATATATTCATTTATATTATTTTAAATAATATATATATGTAAGGGGTGGGGGGGGCGGTCGGAATTAAGTTCCTTTCAAAATCCTAATTACCATATGCCAATTAGGATTCAGTTCGGTATTCGCCCCAATCTCTTAACATGGATTCGGGGGTTCGGCAGAACCCAAAAAATTGGCCAATACAGCATCAGGCATTTGAATAGTTAATCTCATAACAGTTATTTAGTGGGACTCCAAGGGACTATTTTCTATCCTGAGCCAAACTACACTGAACTCCATATATTGGCTGGTGCAATGCTAACCCCACTACCTGAGATTGAGGTGGGCCTTAGTATCAGAGAGTTTGGACTCCATCTCAGAAGCACTTTTGGTGGAGTACACTATATTACATTCAGCCGTGTAATAGCTGCACTCTGGCTTTCCCCCCTTCATGGTAAGCAGCATGCGTTTCTCCTCCTCCCCCCTCAGATACTGGCTGCCCATCTGTCCATATACCATTCATTTGTGGTGGGTCGTGAAACTTTAGGGTAGAGGATTGTCTACCATACAGCTGTAATCCTTTGGATGTATATGTTTTTAACCTATTATATTCCCCATTTTTTAGCATTCATGGGGTTAATGATAGATTAGTGGGTGTGTTTTCTTTTGGGGTTAATTGGTTAAATACTGGTGGTGGTCTAAGTTGTAATTCAGCTTCTGAGGAAGTGGCATGCTGTATGGGTGAGAACGCTCTTCTATGCTTTTTATGTTTTTAATGAAATGGAAATAAATACATGTTTTTACTAAATTGTTGCCCGGCGCTCCGCTTCTATTTCTACATTCTACCATACAGCAGAGCCTGTGGTATGGGCCCTTTCTGTGTCATTTTTGCATATTTCAACTGGCTATGGGGCAGATTTATCAAAGAACACATAGACAATCATGCAAGTTACCTGTCTATCAGATCTTACTAGTTAAATCAAATTCATTCTAAATCTATTTTTTTAAAGGGGAACTCCACACAAACACAACTTAAGCTTTTTGAAAAATAAAAAAAGTAAAAATAATTTCAAGCAACTTTGCAATATACAACCTTTTCATGATTTTTAATGTAATAAAATGATTCCCTAAGCCTGACCTCCCTTCCTCTGCTGATCTGGTTGACTACTTTGAGACTCAAAAAAATTTAACAGTAGTTGACTGTCCTTTGCCTGCATTCAGCCTGTATCCTCCAAATCCCACAATTCCCTGCACACATGATGTCAATAAGAAAAGGAACATCCCAGTGCAATGCATTGTGGGTTATGTAGTTCCTGCATGCTGTCTGTAAGCTGTGGAGAAATTGTTACAATTTGTAACATCAGTGTTTTAGTCCCTCCTCCCCTGCCTGGTTTTTAAATGATCCAGAAAGAGAAGAACTGTTTTGCACTGGATTTCAGCATATAAATGGTATGTATTCTTCATTATTCATGATGGAACAGATAACAGTGATAGGTATATTAGGGCTTTCTGAGTTGTGTGGGCTCTTTAAAAGAACAGTAACACCAAAAAATGAAAGTGTATAAAAGTAACTAAAATATAATGTGCTGCTGCCCTGCACTGGTAAAAGTTGTGTGTTTACTTCAGAAAGTCTACTATAATTTATATAAATAAGCTGCTGTGTAGCCATGGGGGCAGCCATTCAAAGGAGAAAAGGCACAGGTACATAGCAGATAACAGATTAAACACTATTGTATTCTACAGAACTTATCTGTTATCTGCTTTGTAACCTGTGCCTTTTCTCCTTTTTTCCAGCTTGAATGGCTGCCCCCATGGCTACACAGCAGCTTATTATATACATTATAGTAGTGTTACTGTAGCAAACACACCAGTTTTACCAGTGCAGGGCAACAGTGCATTATATTTTTATTACTTTAAAGCTCTTTCATTTTTTAGTGTTACTGTTCCTTTAACAAATTTTGGTTTGGCAGTTAGAGTTCCCATTTAACATTGTCCTTGCGTTTTAGGTAATCTATGCTTCACACCCATTCATAAAAAGCCATAATATATTGATCTGATTGTTATAGACTGATCAGGCAATTTGACAGATCTGGCAATTCTTTATCAAAAAGACAACTAAGTAGCTAAAATAGACAAGAATGAATTAGACTTTGGTGCTGACCTAAGGATATAATATATTTATACAAAACTCTCATATTCTTGGTAAGGTCTTAGTTTAACTACATGAAATATTTGTGTGCATCAGTTATTATTGGCACTAGAATGTAAACAAATGAATACATATCTAAAAATATTAAGAAAATGGTTTTAACACATTAGAATTTTGATTTGTACAGAAATGTGTTGCCTGGTGATGTTCAAGCTGCTTTGAAAGATCTCTTAATGGAAAGATTCAATTCATAGACTGTGACTATGACAAGAGGACAATCCTTGCGTTTACAGAAAAGGAAGATTGAGTTATGGGGGTGTAATGTTATGAAGAAATCATTAGATGAGAGGGTTATGGCAAGTCATTTATGAAAATATTATGACTTATTGTGGAATAGGGGTACAAAGGTTGATATGAATAAATCTGGGACCCAAATAAAATCTTGTAAATAATTGTGTTGGTCAAAAGTCTGGCATGGTAAAAACACCAGAGTGTGTCAAACAGGTGACTCCATCCCAGGGGCGCAACTTGCAACTTTGTATTTTTATTAAAAACATTTTACACCAACCATTTATGGAGCCCTAAAATGATTTTTGAGTGGGCCCATATCAAAGCTTAGTGCTCAGAATTGAAGGTGCTGTGTCCACTCTTTTATCTCCTCATATATTAGGTACCTTGAGTTAAACTTCACTTCACCATAGGTAGGGCTTCCTTATCTAGAATATATCTGTACGTACAAGTGTTTGTGGTGTAAATACATAACCCTCACATAGGAAGTGGTAGTGTCGGGTAGCAACTAATGCAATAGTAAAGGTGGCCATACACGGACCGATTTTTTACTTACAAACGACCGATTCCCGAACGATCCGATGCTATCGTTAAGTTATCGTATAGTTGGTGGTGTACGAACGATCGTCGGCCCACTAAACGAGCCGACATTATCGTCCCCAAAATCGATCGGCCAGGTTTAAAAATTTTGGTTGTTTAACGATAAAATCTGCCAGTTGGTGTGAGTGTCAGACATTTGTCTTTCAACGATTGTTCTCTGCGCATGTCACGATTGCCAGCAGCGGAAGTCAACGACATCGATCGTACGTAGATGTACGATCGTAGGTATTTTACGATAATGATGCGACAAAATCTTTCCCGAATTATCGTTGCCCGTGGATGGCATATCGTATGGGAACTCGATCGCCATGCGATCGTTTGTCGATATAATCGTTCATCGCACAACGAGCGAAATCGCCTCGTGTATGGCCACCTTAAGACATTCATTTATATCACTTAACATAACAAACAAATATGGGTTTTATGCATGATATAGATTGCCCTCCTTTCTTCTAAATTGATTCTATCCCCAAACATATTTTACTGCTTCCATTCTTATTTAATCCTAAAGCTGCTTAACAAAAATAAGGTAGAGCACAGAAGGGCATATTTATAAAAGAGTGAAATCAGAGTTTCCTTTCATCATCTCACCTACTTGCTTCCTTACCTAAACAACTACTCCTAAAAACAGAACTCTGCCTCTGAACTCTGTATGTGCTTGCCAATTATTTTAACAAGGTGTTTGTGTATGTGCAAGCGTTACGTCTCACCGTGAGAGAATGCACACTACCAAGCTCGTTCCAAATAATTCAGTCTCTTACTTGACATAGATATTGTCTTTTTTGCCACTAAACAGTCGATAACCATTCTGTTAAGAAACCTTCATTTGACTCAATCTATTACATACAACCTTTTAATTCAAAATATTTTTCTATACTTTCCCTTTCCTCCAGACTGCTTGAATGCCTTCTTTTTATGTATCGGTTACAGAATACAGCCATAATTAGGCATATATTTTAATTAGAAATGGCTGTATATAGCACATGGCTGTCCAAGTAACAATGAGATATGTTATTTAGGGGGAAAGACTGTACAAGTATAGGCTCTAATATGTGGACATGTCATATTTCTGTAATTTGTATCACCATAACCTAATTCTGATAAAAAATACCAATTGGATTGTTTTGCCACCTATATATTCATGGATTTAGTTACCATAAAGTACAAGGTAATATTACAGAGAAAAAGGAAATCATTATTAAAAATTAGAGTTATTTGCTGAAAATGAACTCTGTAGGAAATGACCTTTCTGTAATTCAGAACTTTCTGGATACCGGGTTTCCCAATAAGGGATCCTATATACCTGTACTGAAATAAGAGACCTTACGTCTCACATTTTGATTCAAGCCAGGGTTTCCAATTGTTGTTATATTTTAGAGCAGGGGTCTCAAACTCGCGGCCCGCGGGCCATTTGCGGCCCTCGTACAGTATTTTGTGGCCCGCACCAACGCCTTCTCAAAAGCAATGAATGGATTGCGATTTTTATTGCGATTCAAGGGATAATGCAAGGCACGGCGGGCGGGACCTGCTGATTGCGGAAATGATGTTATGCCATCATAACAGTTATTATGGGAAGACGTTCTGTGTGCACAATTAGCTGCTAAGGAGCTAATTGTGCACACAGAACGTCTTCCCATAATAACTGTTATGATGGCATAACGTAATTTCCGCAATCAGCAGCTCCAGCCCGCCGTGCCTTGCATTATCCCTTGAAAGCCAATTTTTTGTGAAATCCCTTATGCGGCCCAGCCTCATCCTGACTTTGCCTCCTGCGGCCCCCAGGTAAATTGAGTTTGAGCCCCCTGTTTTAGAGAGACAAAGGGGTTGTGGAATTTCCCCTAAATCTAGCCAAAATAATTTTTCCCTTCAGGTTTGTTCAAAATCTGAAGGCAAATTCTGCTTACTTTATAGTCCTTTTCTGTTGCAGACTATTTGGTCTCTGTGACTGTGAATATGGCTTTTATCTTACCTTTCTGCTTGGTCATTTAGAGTAAAGGGGTCGATACACTGCCAATATGTCCTCATATATGGGGAGGCTGAATTATCAAAATTCAAGATTGAGTTTTTACTGGCGAATTTTCACATTTTTTTTTGTTAACAAATCCCGACTATTTGAGATTTCAGAAAATATTTGTTTGAGCATTTGCGTTAACTTTTCTGTAAACTCAATTCTTTTTTGAAATAAGGCTATTTATTATCTAATAAAGCTGTGTTACAGAAGTTTTATTTCAATTACACGATGAATAGTGATGAGCAAAATTATTCACCAGGCTTCACTGTGAAAAAACGTCACTATGGAATGGAAAAAGTCACCTTGAGAAAATATCATTGGCTTTTGCAGGGCAGAATGAATTGTCCACTCTCCCCTAAGCTTTTTGCTGCAGAACTTGTTTTCATTCCAAAGGGAGTAGAACCAGAGATCTATAGTCTATTACTGCCAGGGAGGGTAAGGTTGTAGGAAAACCTGGCCTTTGCTGACCCTGAAGGCTCCTTAACATGCTGGCTTTCAGTTATTGACACTTTGTTATCTACACCCCTCTTCTTATTGATTGGAACAAGTCAAATATATTTTCAGTAAATTATAGACTTCTGAATCCAACAGTTATGCCCATTAAACTGAGATATGCAAATTGATTGTTCTTTCCTGCACTAATTTGTACTAGCACCATGCACCGGTTTATTACATGAAACTATTTTGTTGCCTGAGGCCCAAGGTAAAGTTTACAGTTTACTCTAGTGCAACACCTGCCTTGACCAGGTGGTTAATACAGGATTTTCTTGGACTAGAGTCCTGAGTGGGTCGGGTACCTGTTTGTACCAGCTGGTTACCAGCAAAAAAAGCAGGTACCCTAAGGGTTGCGGGTAGGATTTTTGGATGGGGGTATTTATAAGGGTATGCGGGTCGTGGGTCATGTTGGGGTGTTTTCCATATTTCTGATATTATACTACCCATATTATCTATATTTTACTCCTTTTTAAAACATTTTGTTGAACTTTTGTTCCCCCTGCCCACTTCTCATGAAGTCACTTCCAGTTTGCAGCAACAACACTTCCTGTTTTATGCTGGTCAGAGGGCTACGGATTAGGTTGCAAATAAGGCAGTTGTGGGTCAGGTCTGGTGATGGATCAAAGCGAGTAATGTGAGTAGTGCTATGACATACTCTTTTCACACTCTCATTATTTTTGGAGTGAGTGGGTATATTTCTAAGCATTAGACCAGGAGATTAGTGGGGAGAATTAGACAAGACACCAGTACAACATTGCTAATGTTCTAACTGGCTATAGGCTTATTCTAGGTAGGCCCACTCCACATTTAACATAAAGGAAACAAATGGTGACAGTTGATGAACACAAATGAAATGCAGTTAGAAAATAAGACAATAATCGGAAAGCAGCTAAAGATGATTTAGTATTAAAAAATCATTCTCTCTGCAGACAGCTCTGTACGTGCTCCAAGAGGGGTTTCATGAGCAAACATTAATTTTTGGCAACATTAAAACTGTTTTGTTAAAAAGAAGGCTTTCTCTTGTGAGTTTCTTTAGTATTCACCAAGTGCCTTTTTAAATATAGAGAGCTGGTGTAAATATATCATTCATATTAATGTAGGGCAAACAGTGAGAAAGTACCAGTGTTAAACCCTTTTTGGTTTCAGTTGCTCCTGAATTACCTCTTTAGATACAATGAGATCCTACTCAACTCATCTCCATGACACTAGTAACATCTGTCACATTCTTGACCCATCCTCTTGTGGATCAGTCATCCATGCTCCTGTATTATTAAGCCTTGATTATCTCAACTGCTATTGCTTTAACTTACTTAGCTGTCTTTTAGCCTATTTGTTGTAAAAGGAAGGGTTAAGGGCCTTTATGGTACAAACAGATCATTTTTCATTTAAATTCTACCCTGTATTACCATAGATGAAAATGTTATAGCAATGCAAAGCACAAATATACTAAAAGAAGATCTGTGAAAGCTATAAATTTGCACCAAGATATGGATGATGTCAAATACATCTGTGGAGCAAGTAAGTTTTACTCACTTTTATTCATTAAAGTTATTGAGATATAATCAACTGTCATCTGTTTGCAGGAGGGCAATCCATTTCAATTGCAATATTTTCGTATGAACGATAAAAGCAATTTCGAGAAATTTTAGAACTTCAAAAATTATCGTGGTTACTCTGAATTTATACCATATCAGAAATCAGAATAAAATCGGATCTTAGCAAATGTGCCCCTAAGAATCTGAATCCAACAATTCGCCGTTTAAAACTTGCCAAGTTCATGTAGAAGTCACTGGGAGTTGTCCCTTCACTTTCCTGGAAGATCCTTATTTTGTCTCGAAACTTTACAGTTTTTGGATTTTTGATGCTGGTTTTTGTGCAACAAGTCAAAAAAGTTGTGGTTTTCGGATTGACAACTCGAAAAATGTATGTTTTTTGCAACTTTTTCTTGCACTGGCATTTTCTATAGATTTTTTTAGTATATGTTAGACATTCAAGTAAATAAGTCTAGTTGAGTTTGAAAATTTTTACAAAATTATAGATTTCCAGTTTATGTGCCCCTTAGGGGCAGATTTATCAAAATGTGAGTTTAGAGCTTAATACATAAAAACTCACCCATGTTCTATTCATTTCTATAGGATTTTTAGAAGCGTATTTATTAAATAGTGAGTTCTAACCTTCACCCATTGATAAATATGCTTCTAAAATTCCCATAGGAATGAATAAAACAATGGTGAGTTTTTATGTATTAAGCCCTAAACTCACATTTTGATAAATCTGCCCTTTGGAGCATTGTGCACAAAAGGGGTTATTAGTTACGCTCCTACTAACAAGGATTCTTTTATTTTTCTGATTTTTGCTTTAGGAATTATTGAACAATATCCGAGGCATGTGTATAGGGAAAAGAGTTTGGAAAGATACAGAACATGAACTTGTGGGGAAATCATTCAGCATATTGACTTAAATCTGTCCAGGTCAATTATACGTGAGGATTTCTAATTACTTTATGGGGAATCGTATTGATTCTTGTGTAAGCAGGTACACACTCGTGCATATCTTGCAGCCGCTGCAGCCAGGCTTTCTACATCCACTTAAATTTCTCTTCCAGTTGGATCATCAGCCAGATTTTATTTTACTAAGGCAGACATAGGCCCAGAAGATAGAATGGTTTTGTGCTATGGACAAGACAAATCTGTCTGCAGTCTCAGTAAGGGGCATATCTGTAAATCTGTGTAAAAAAAAAGCAGCTCAGAATTGACATTATTGAGTTTTACACTGGATCACTGCATAAAAATACAGGATTACAAAGTTGCATTAAAAAGGTCAGCAGATGTAAGAAACTGCCTTGCAAATCAGTGGGTTATGGGTTTTCTACAGCATTACTATTGATCACAGTGGATTCTGACTAGTGTAAAATAATGGTACAAAAAAACAGAAGTCATTTACTCCAGTGCAGGCCCAGACAGTACGTGGATTATGGCGAATACCAAAGGGGCTGCTGTAAGATGCCATAGACAGTCACTATTTATTGGGCTGGGGGGGGCTGTTTGGACCTCTCTGTACTTAAAATACTAGGGCCTATTTTGAATGTCAGTCAAGTCCTGCTCCAGTGCTAGAGTGCTAAGGGGCACAAAAACATGACTTGTTTACTATAGTGAGTGTTAGAAAGCGTGCCTCTTAGTGCTCATTCAAAAGAACTTGCATCCTAGGTCTGGTTGGCTGGCTGGTTTGCACCTAGTGCCAGGCAGGCCATCCTTACCGCAGGAAGTATAGGACTCTATTATTGGTAGTGCTCAGTGCCACTCAACGGCAGCATTGAGCACTATCACCCATCCAAAATATTGCTCCCCAATGCAAATTGCACACAGTGAGAAATAATTTGGACTAGTGTTTAAATTGATACGGAAGCTAAAAAACTACACTTCAAAATGTTACTATACATTAAGGGGCCCATTTAATAACCATCGATTTTGTTTTTTAAACTTGAACCAAATGTTTACCCCAGAAAGTGCCAGAGAGCTGCAACTTTTCTGAGATTTACTATGGGGCCCATTCAGAAAAAAACATGTTTTTTTTAGAACTTTTCGTAATGACCATGATAATATCGTTAAAATTGCACTACTTTTTCTTGGTTTCCTTTTTCCAAAAGACTACGACCATTTCGGATTCATTCAAGCTTCAGTATCGTGACTTTCCTTGGGCCAGGTTGGAGCTGCAGAGTGCCATTGAGCCCTATGGGAGACTTTCCTTGGGCCAGGTTGGAGCTGCAGAGTGCCATTGAGCCCTATGGGAGACTTTCCTTGGGCCGGGTTGGAGCTGCAGAGTGCCATTGAGCCCTATGGGAGGCTTTCCTTGGGCCGGGTTGGAGCTGCAGAGTGCCATTGAGCCCTATGGGAGGCTTTCCTTGGGCCAGGTTGGAGCTGCCGGGTTGGAGCTGCAGAGTGCCATTGAGCCCTATGGGAGACTTTCCTTGGGCCAGGTTGGAGCTGCAGAGTGCCATTGAGCCCTATGGGAGACTTTCCTTGGGCCGGGTTGGAGCTGCAGAGTGCCATTGAGCCCTATAGGAGACTTTCCTTGGGCCGGGTTGGAGCTGCAGAGTGCCATTGAGCCCTATGGGAGACTTTCCTTGGGCCGGGTTGGAGCTGCAGAGTGCCATTGAGCCCTATGGGAGGCTTTCCTTGGGCCGGGTTGGAGCTGCAGAGTGCCATTGAGCCCTATGGGAGACTTTTCTTGGGCCAGGTTGGAGCTGCAGAGTGCCATTGAGCCCTATGGGAGACTTTCCTTGGGCCAGGTTGGAGCTGCAGAGTGCCATTTAGCCCTATGGGAGACTTTCCTTGGGCCAGGTTGGAGCTGCAGAGTGCCATTGAGCCCTATGGGAGGCTTTCCTTGGGCCGGGTTGGAGCTGCAGAGTGCCATTGAGCCCTATGGGAGACTTTCCTTGGGCCAGGTTGGAGCTGCAGAGTGCCATTGAGCCCTATGGGAGACTTTCCTTGGGCCGGGTTGGAGCTGCAGAGTGCCATTGAGCCCTATGGGAGACTTTCCTTGGGCCGGGTTGGAGCTGCAGAGTGCCATTGAGCCCTATGGGAGGCTTCCAAAATCATGCACTGATGGTTCAGAAAGGTTTTGCGCCGTTTACGATCGTTCAGATCTGAAAATTTTGTGACTATCGGATCACAACCACAATATTTTCGTACGACCAAAAAAAGAATTTTCACGCAATTTTCGCACATCAGAAATTATCATGGTTACTCAGAATTTTTTCCAGTCGTGCTTTTAACCAGTGAAAATTTGTGCTTTAACGAATGAGCCCCTAGGTTTCTAAACAGATAAAAATCTGAATTCAACAATTCGCCAGATTAAACTTGCGTTTTTGTCTCTAAACTTTAGAGATTTCGATGGGTTTTGTACAACAAAAACTCGACTTTTTAGAATTGTCACACCGACAATATTGACATTCGGGAAAACCAATTTGGTCGAATTTGGTAGTTAAAAAAATGAGAAATGTTTAAGGGTTACTGTCATGATTTTTTGGGGCACTTTTTATTTTTAATTTACACTGTTACATAGCAAATAATTCACTCTACCATTTAAAATGTTATTCTTGAACTAAGAAATGTATTTTTAGCTGTAATATTGGTGTGTAGGCGCCATCTCAGTGCATTGAGCTTTCAGAAGGAGCCAGCGCTACACATTAGAACTGCTTTCAGCTAACCTATTGTTTCTCCTACTCCCATGTAACTGGAGGAGTCCCAAGCCGGACTTGGATTTCTTACTATTGAGGGCAATTCTGAGACATATTGGGAGCTGCTATCTTGCTCCCTTCCCATTGTTCTGCTGATCAGCTCCTGGGGGGGTGATATCACTCCAATTCACAGCTGGGCAGTAAAGTGTGACTAAAGTTTATCAGAGCACAGGTCTTGCTAGACCCATGTGAAATTTCAAAATTAAATGGAAAAAAATCTGTGTTTTTGAAAAATTGATTTTAATGCAGGATTCTGCCGGAGAAGCTCTATTAACTGATGTGTCTTAACAAAAAACATTTTTTCCCATGACAGTATTCCCTTAACTGTAGTTCCTGTTTGTTTTTCCCTGGGCTTTTATACAGGTCTTAGAATATAACTTTCTTTCAGTGAGTCGTGACAGAATTTACATCACTAAATACCAATTATAACTAATAACATCACTAAGTTCATGGCTTTTGTATATCATATAGACATTACACGTCATTTTCTCCTAATGCAGTAGATTCAGGTCATCTGCACAGGAAACCTGCAGACATATTTATAAAGGATTATATATACCTTATTGAGAAAAATGAAACATGCAATTACAGTTTCTTATTAAAAAGGGGTAATTTGGGGACTTTTCTCTGTATACGTTGCTATCACTTTTACATGGTGATTCCCCTTCGACTGCAACTTTGTGACCATAAGAATCCATGTGTCGTTGCTTATAATGTTAGCGTCTGTCAGACTCTGTGACACATTGCTGCCTCTGCATTCCTGGGTGCTAATCATTCCCCTGTGCCATAAGCCACACACATTTTATTGACAATAATGTATAGTGCTCACACACAATTCCAGGTCTATTGATTGCTGGGAATTTTTTTCCCTAAGAAAATCTCTTTGATAAAATTGTCCCTTGTGTCATTGCTTAGTGCAAGCATTAGACCGACAGTGCATCCCATTACTGTGTCCCTGTTTCCAGTGATAAATGACCCTCACTTCATAGACAGCTTACAATAAAATGATTTTATTCTGTTGGCAAATCAGCCAATGTCTGACTAACAGGCAGCAGTCATGTGATGCATCTGCATTTTTATTCTATCTGTCTAATAAAACTGCTAAGTTCTCAGAAACCACGAAAAATAGAAAATGTATGCAAACTACAAAGATGCCCAAAGGATCACTATGAATAAGTTTATATCAATTACATTTTTGGATTAAGATCCCATTTAAATTTTGCTTTTAGTTATTTTATTCATGTCACACATTCCTACCACAGACAGAAGTGAAACAGAGTCAATTGATATGGTTGGAAGTACAATTAAAAATGACACAATGTGAGCTGGTGGGCCGTGTGTACTTGAGGTGATTCCCACTGAATGAATGTAGTGATTCTGGAGGGTCTCGTTGGCAACATTCTATAGAATATATGCAGAGACGGACAGGGCCACCAGGAAAAATCCCAGTGGGCCCCAGCGGGCCAGACCAGATCCTTGTTGCTGCTTCCCCCTCCTGTAGGGGGTGTGGGGGACCTGGCCGGCGGGGGTACCTTGGGGGGTGCAGGGCCCCTGGGGCGCCAGCCCCGTAGGACCCTGCACCCCCAGTCTGACCCTGAATATATGTCTGCCCAAAGGTATAACTATGCTAGACTGTAAAAGCTGTGATTGCAGGGATACCACACAAATGCATTAGAATTGGAGGGGGCTTCAAAAATATGGTGTCAAATTCTGGAAAACATAAAATGTGGGAACTTGAATTGGAGACTGACTGTATATTAAATGAAAGTGTCATGGGATCCAGTCCCTAGCTGTTTGGCGGTTTGTAAGGGCTCTGGCACACGGGGGAGATTAGTCGCCCGCGATTAACTCCCTGTTAATCGCCGAAAAAGACTTGCGAGTCTTTTTCGGCGATTTCCGGAAATCGCCCCGCCGCGTCTGCCATCCCGCCGGCGACTTACATGTTCGCCGGTGGGATGGCAGGGGTAGGCAACTCGGGGAGATTAGTCGCCCGCGAACAGGGAGTTTTATCGCGGGCGACTAATCTCCCCCGTGTGCCAGAGCCCTAAGGGTTTTGTATGTCTTATTGGCTGTTATCTTGCTCCCTTCCCATTGTTCTGCTGATTGGCTGCTGGGAGGGGGGTGATAACACTCGAACTTGCAGCTCAGCAGTAAAGTGTGCCTGAAGTTTATCAGAGCACAGGTCACATAGCTGTGGCACCCTGGGACATGAAGAATATGGCTAGCCCCATGTGAAAAACAGATTTCAATGCCGGATTCTGCTGGAGAAGCTCTAATAACTGATGGGTTTTGAAAAAAAAAAAACATGTTTTGCCATAACTGTATTCCTTTAATGCCTTTAAATAACAACTATACCAATAAACAATGAATTCTTTAATCATTTGTGGATTAGGTAACAGACTCCTACGGACTGTTAAATGACTAACAAAGACTATGACTTCTCTATTGTATTGGGCCGTAGCTACCGGAATGTTCTCGGCAGCGTTGCATTGTGCTCCTTTTCCCTGCTTCATCAGGAATAATAAACAGACAATGCTTCTCCAAGTGCGTATCTAAATGCAATTTGGGAAAATAAATAAATAAAATCAACTGTCATTAGCTCCCGTTTCACTTAGAGGAAGAGGAGGTCAAATAAGAAATGGCGTCAATTAGAAATGAAGCCGGAACGACCTAATGATGTTGGATTTCACATTTTTCTATGCCTTAATGCAATTCATTATAAACCAAACTGACTTCAATAAGCTGCAGATATTAGCTTATCTAATACAGTTTTAGTTCCTACCTGCTCCCTGACCCTTAGAGTAACTGTGCTGTCACCAGTCAAGACCACAGCCACTGGGACTCCATATAATTGAACGCTGCAGGAGCTGGGCTGTGGATTTTTTTTTCCCCTTCAGGTCTATAGTTGGGTTTTCTTTCCCCTGGTTGTTGATTATTAGTATTTTCCTAGTTTTCCAAACTAATAAGTGCCACTATCAGGCAGTTGGAAGCTCTCAGAGGCTGCAGATTTGCTGCTTGGTGCCTTAATTGATATTGAACGAGCTGCTGGTAGACGGGAACGGGGCCACTGCTGGATAATTTGCAGTTTAATCAGCGTTTGTAATGAGAGCTGCTGATTAGGGCTGTTGGAAATAAAAGAGAGTTACAAGGAACGTCTGTCAGAGTCCGGTGATAATTCTGGACTAATTGTGGTGATTAGCGCAAACTGGATGACTTTGGGCTTTGCTAATGCAAAGAGAAACGTGCACAATTCAGCCAGGGACCCCTTGGGTATATGATCCTTCACTACTCACACAGATACGCACAAAAAAATCCTCTGATCTTTACATAAACTGATAAGGAAGACTGGAGAGGCAGAAACACATCTTGGACAAGTTAACTTCTTCCTTGCTGTGACCCCTGTCTGCTTCCATTCTCACTTCCTTTCAGTCTTGGCCTGTCATGTAGTACTGCTTCCCTGTGCCTTCAAAAGCCTGGGGAAATAACACATACATGTCTAGTGGCAACATAAGAACACAATACATCACTCAAATGAGACGCAAACATGGAATACTCTCCCCACAGAGGTAATCGGGCCAAATAGGATTCAATAATTTAATGGGTTTAAAGGGTTGAGTTTGTTCAGTAACTTCATGGGAAACTGGTCCCATGTTTATTTAGGATAAAAAAACATGCAATGGAAGACAATAACACATATATATATATATATATATATATATATATATATATATATATATATATATATATATATATATATAATTTTATATATATATAGAACGGTATATATAGTATAAATAGTATTATTATATAATATACATAATTGGACATAAGCTAAATAATGATTCATGGAAATCTCCTGTACGTATGGCACACAGGGATGATTACCCACTGAAAACACATGTTTCTGGGTAATTCCAGATGATTTAAAGAACTAAAGCCTAACATTTTTATACTGGACTTACTGTAGATACCCAGAAGTTCATCAGCCAAATAACAGCAATGATTTGCTATCAAAGTTGTCCACAGCACCAACCTTATGGATTTGTAAAGACATCATTTGAGTGTCAGTGGCACTGCACATGCTCAGTGTGGTCTTGGCTGCTAAGCTAAGCTTAGTAGTGATGCAGGGGTCGGTCCAAAGCCCACGGGACCTGCAGGTTGGGCCAACAAATTGACCCTAGAGGTGAGTTGCGGGCAGTTGCAGGTCAAAAACTTTTCAACCTGCACATCACTAAAGCTTAGGGCTTGTCAGAAATCATTGCAGTATCAGTGAAGTAGTCACAGTAGTTGGTGTTGCAGAGCTGACTAGCTCCCCATCTTAAGATGGGGGGCTACTGGGGCATATTCAAAGAGGCAGATATTTACTGCCAAAGGGCTATCATGGCTTTGGGCTGTGCAATAGCCTGAAACGTAGGGTGTATATTGTGCGACTAATCAAATGTTGAGCTTTACTTCAACTGTGGACAAGGGAACAGTGGCCTAATCCTGTTTATGGATCCACAACCTCCCACCTTTAGAGTCATGGACAATTAGGGTGCAAGAGAAATATAAGCATCACTGGAACCATTAAGGGCTATCTATATTGGATATTGGGGTATTTCAATTCCAGCTCACTGACTTCAAATAAGGTGAACACAGGTGATCTCACTGCCAACTTCTATTGGCCAATGGAAGCCAGTTGTCTTTTGCTAGTGCGGCAGTTCCCAGACAATAAATGCACTGTAGAATTTCTAGGTAGTTTTTTTGTGAAAATCTACTACACCTTTCCCTCATACTTTCTATGGGCATGTTATAAATGTTATCCAGTCTGGAACTAAACAGTAGGGCATGGTTTAGTTCAGATTCTTTATATTTTTATGTAGCTGGTGCATGACTCTCTTTTGGCCTATTTTCAGCCTACTAGTATGTCTGGTGGCAGAGGCACAACTGGTCATGAAGACATTGAAGATATGCTTATGGGGGATCTTGGGATTCCACTCCTCAAGTACAAATATCTCCTAGTATGCTATGACTTCTGATGTATACCTATGAGCTTAGTTTTAACCATTATTGACTGCTTAGTTCTCACCAGTAACGTGAACGCATGCATAGGCACAAAACAGGGGGGCACAGAATATGTATGTATACTCATACATAATTCAGCATAAATCATCATGGTCAAGGCAAGCTGCAGGTGTTAGCACAGGGATCTCCAACCTTTCTTTCTCGTGAGCCACAGTCAAATGTAAAAAGACTTGGAGAGCAACACAAGCACCATAAAAGTTCATGGAGGAGCCAAATAAGGGCTGTGATTGGCTATTAGGAAGCCTCTATGCACACATTAGCTTACGGGGGGCTTTATTTGGTAGGAAATCTTGTTATTATTTATCCAAAACTTGCCCCCAAGTCAGGAATTCAAAAATAACTCCCTGGTTTGGGGGCACTGAGAGCAACATCCAAGGGGTTGGGGAGCAACATGTTGCCCCCGAGCCACTGGTTGGGGACCACTGTCTTAGCAGGTAAAGTAGGTAATGATTGCACAGATAAGTTTAATCAGTAAAGTAATTTAGTAAATCATTAGTAACAAGTGAATTTTTTCGCCAGACATGGATTTGCAGCAAAATTCCACATTTCTGCATCAGATAATTTTTTTTGCAGTCCCATCAAAAAATGTTGCAGTCACATCAAAAATGTCCATGCGCGCCAAAAAAATGTGCTGCGTCAAAAAAAGTTGCGTTTTACTTATTTTTCAGAGGTTTTGCAAATTTTTCGCCAAAGTTAAATGTGACAGATTTGCTCATCACTACAAATCATTACTCTAGTTTTAGGCAGGCCACTTTTTCTGATTTTCTGAGATCCCCCGCCCTTCATCTGGTACTGTACCTATGGACTGGAGAAAAGCTGATGTCATTCCTATATTTAAAAAGGGAGTAAGATCTCAGCCTGGCAATTATAGGCCTGTAAGTTTGACATCCGTGGTGGGCAAGTTATTTGAAGGCTTGTTAAGGGATCACATTCAAAATTATGTAGTGGAGAATGGCATTATAAGTAGTAACCAGCATGGCTTTATGAAGGGAGAAATCATGTAAAGATAATGTAATATATTGCTTTTTATGATGAAAAGTTGTCAGGGGTTGCAGTAGATGTGATCTATTTGGATTTCGATTCAGAGCCCCATAAATGACTGTTCTCAAAACTAAGGTCTGTTGTTATTAGAAGGGTTGAAAAGACAACTGGCTAAAGGATTGTGTACAGGGGTGATTGAAAATGGTACATTCTCTACTTATATACTTAAAGGTGGGGTGGGGTGCCATAGGGTTTTGTTAGTTTTAAAAACTATTTTTCTTGAGTACAAGATGACAATTGACCATTTCATGGATGAACTTGATAAAAAAAAAGAAATTTTCAGTAACCCTGTGCTTTTAAACTTTCTATAAAGCTATCTAACAACTTTTTGAAGCTCTGATGTATCTGCCAGTACAACTAAGGGAGGGATTCCAGAACTTCCCAGCTCTCACTGTAAAAAAAACCCTTTTTGCACCCTAAAGTAGAGGGAAAGGCTATTTCACTAGGGTGTGCCAAATGTTACACACCCCTCAGAGATTGTAGAAATCCAAAAAATAGGAAAAAAGCTTCAGCAGGTTGTCCTCTTCCTTCCTTCTCCTTTCTCCTAACAGGAGCACCAGCCCGGGGGTTTCAGGTAAGTGATTACAATCATGAGGCATCCCCCCGTGATTTGTAGCTTCCCTTCTCCTTTAAGATGTAACCTCCTTTCTCCTAATTTGAATGGATACCCCTCTCCCTGCTGGAAGAACCTAATCATGAATAAAGTGTCAGAAAGTTTATTATATGGTCTTCTTATACTGTATATTTATACATAGATACCCTTATGCGCCTCTTCTCCAGTGTAAGCATCACCATGTGCAATGCAAAGTTTTGGCTGGAGTGGTGTGAAGATCACTACAATTAAACTTCAGATCAGTGGAATCAATGATATATGACATTTCACTATCTGGCACTGCAGTCTGACAGAGACAGTCTGGGTTTGGCAAAAGGCAGGGTTTCATTAACTGCCTGAATGCATAAAGGTGAAGCTGGGAGTAGGTAGAATAATGGTCAATAGTTTGGGCTTCAGCCTCTGGATCCATTTAAAGCAAACCTTAAGGCTGCAGTGTAGAATTACATTCCTTACCATCAGGCTCTTTCCTGTTGTAGCACAATAATGCCCCTATGCACAAAATAAGAGAATAGGTTTTCTAAGATGGGAGAGGAGGAACCGACCTGCACAGATTTCAGACTATTTCCCTATTAAACATATGGGATCCATCGGTACCCAGATTGGGAACCAGGCCTGAATCCCCAACATCATACACCAGCTTCACCGATGTTCTTGTTGCTGAATGGAAGCAAATCCCACCAACAATGTTCTGACATCTAGTGAAAAGCCTTCCAAGAAGAGTAAAGACTGTTATAACAGCAAAGGAAAGTTCTGTATATATATGTATACTTCAATAATGTTTTCATGAAAACCATTAAAAATAATAATATACAGACAGAGAAATGACTACAGTTCAGAGAGCATAGTAATAAATGATAGATTCAGATGGAGCTAATGCAAGCAGTGATGTACCACTAGGGTTCAACACTGGGCTCAGTTCTTTTCAGTCTATTGGACATATTTAATATAGTGTAAAAGTAAATATCACTAGTGATGTTGCCGATATCAACTGAATTTGAATGGTCATCTACTAGTTAGAAAACAAAAGCAAAGATCTGATTGGTTGCTATGGGCAACATCACCGGTGTTGTTGGCTTACACACTATATTGCCCTATGGCGCTCTTCCACTGCTTAGTGCTCTTTGTACTTCTTCCCCTGTTCTTTGTTAAACTATTATTACATAGATTCTGGTTGAATGTTTATAATACTTAGATAATATACTGTACTGCCTCTCCCACCACTCACCACTTCACTTGCTTTATTGATTTCAAATGGATAATTCCATATTGATCTTCTAGTAGTTATCTGAAGCCCTGCCATACATGACTGGAGGTCTTATTCCCACAATACCATCAAATGCCTCAGGTAGGTCACGGTACAAGCAGTAACTAAACTGATCCAACTACATTATGACCGTGGTTGGGAAATAAGGGCATTACTGGCTCAGGAACTGATGGGAATAAAGGGACATGGTCTGTAAAACACTTTCCAATATGTCAGTGCTAAATGAATAAAAGATATATTAGTAACAACAATGTATTTGACAGTAACAGATCTCAGCAAAGATATTACAGATTCCATAGTACAGGTATGGGATCCGTTATGATCTGTAAAATGATTTCCTTTTTCTCTGTAATAATAAAACAGTACCTTGTACTTGATGGTAACTAAGCTGCATGAATCCATATTGGTTGCAAAACATTCCTAATCAGTTTATTTCATGCTTAAATAATTTTAATATGGAAAGCAAAATAATGGAGAGCTCCATTATCCAGAAAACCCCAGGCCCCAAGCAATCCAGATAATAGATCCTATACTTGTAACAAGGAACTAGTCCTTTAATACAAGTGATAAACCTTATACATTGGTTGGACATACAAGGAGCACAATCAGCTAGTATATAACACTTTTATGACAACTCAGTTAAACACAACTTGCATGTGTAAATTATTTTAAATAGAACCGACAAGATTTATTTTAAAAAATCAGGTTCATTGTTTCAAAAAACATCTGTGGTTCAACCACCCAAACATCCTGGCACTATCCAAAATGACATGGCTTATGTCTGTTTGTTGCACTTTGCACCCTGCTTGGGTGGCTTCTTCAGTATGTGGCACAAGCACAATATGGCACCTAAATAAATGTGGGTTTGGGGAACCGCAGTTTGTTACAGCTAAGAGGGCTGGTGCTTCACAGGTTCTGCATTCTAGATATGATTGTTATGAGATATATTATTCTTCTTTTCACCTGCTTCAAGTAAGGGCCAATTCCAGAGAAAACCTGCCCATTTCCTGCAACTCCCAGTGGCACTCACACATTAATATCTCTTTGTGCATTCACAAACAGTTCAGTCAGTACCAGAAGGAAGTGTTGGTGCAATATCTGGAAAAACAAGGTATGGAAGAGGCAATGCTTTTGGTTTGCACCAGTTTATAAATACTGCAATTGTTTCCCTACCATAATCATCCAAATAACATGTTCTCTTCATCATTAAATACATAAACACTGTACAGTTTAGACTTGTCATCCCTAGTCTAGTAATAGATCCTGTATTCATATTGGCTTACTAACTATCCCCATTCTGCAAGCCATGTGACTATTGGTTCGGAAATATTTGGTGCAATAAAAAATAGTATTTATTTGGTCAGTGGCCTGAGCAGACACCAATAACAAGCGTTTCCCACACAGACAAAGCTGCCCAAATCATTGCTCAGGCAAATAGTGTGCATATCAAGTAATTAATACCCACCAATGTGCTTTAAGTTTTTAAAGTAAACTTTTCAGTCTTGTGTAGAGAATCTGCAGTGAGTGAATGCTGTGCATTGTGAACACATTCTATTGCAGCAGTCACAAGGGCTGGCACAGGCGAGCTCAATCCTCATTCACCTTACCCCTGTAACTGCATCCAGCGATAGAGGGTTGTCGCCTTAGGTAAATAACATTACTGGACAGCAAATGTGCCTTTGTTGTAACTTCCATGAACTCAAGATTGTAAAGCTGAATTTATGGTACAAGTAATAGAAGCCACGGGTGGGCTGTTGTGCGGAGTGGGATCCCATTATGAGACAGAAACCCCACATAAACCTACTGCCTTTAGGATGGTACCTTAGATTTTTCACATTGAATTTAATATGCCTGTATAATTTAAGTGTTTATTGTTTATGGATGCCCATAAGGGTCCAATTGAAAATATAATATAATATATGCAATTTCTAGCTCTTGTATCCTTATAAAAGGATTGGGTTTATGACTTTAAAGCTTCTGCCCCTAACCATTACTGATGTGTGGCTACACCAGGTATTCACCAGACTACCTTTGTTTTGTTTTATTTTTTTTTATTTAGGACAATTTATGAAACTAAAAGTAAATATTCACGACCATTGTGACCTGGAGTAATTCTGTCTTCCAGAACTGAGCCCTGTAAGAGAAATAAACATTGTAAGTGCAAATAAAGCAATGAAATAAATAAATGCATTATAAATCAGAGGCTATGATCCCCATGTTGCCTGGCTCTGCTGTACAGCACAGGAAGAAACCCATATACAAGACATGCAAGGTACACAGTATCCCAATCCTGCCTTACTCCATAATAATGCCTTTAGCATATAAGCTTTATATAAGGAATTCCTGCAATAAGCAAACACTTTCCTCCTTACATGGGCTGTGTAGTGTTCTGCAGGGATGATAAAGGCAGTAAATGAAATAAAGCGACACAGTGTCTGCCTATGGTTTGTATGTGCTTTTGCAGTTCACACTCAGTAGTGTTGTTGCTGAAACAAAACCAAGCTCTGCTGGTGGAAATGGTGCATTTAAATTCCAAACATGTCAAAAGCTCATTAGATAGTCCCCATTACTGAAATGCAGAATGGCCAATTTTGCATTTCCCTGTTCCGACTAATGTATTGAAATCCTAAATGTGTCACATTTGATATACAAAGTGGGGATCAATTTCTGTAATATGGGAATTATCATACTATAACTCACGTTCTCGTTTAACCTTTATCCTACCGAATCAAAGGGCCCTGCGTGCAGCTCTGGCAGGGAGGGAGTTAAAACAACAACAACATTACAATGAGTTTAGATGGGTTTTTTTGTGCGCTATGTGAAAATAAATAGTAAATGTGGTCCTATTTCCCTTTTTACTTGTATGCTCTTTCCTCTAGTTGTTAAATGTTTTATAGCGCAAAATTGAATCAATGCAGAATTACTTTAAAATAAATATTTGACCCAAATAGATGTGATGTTATTATTAAGAATAAAAGAACTCTGCTCTGCAGAGATTTCCTTTATTTTACTATACATATATATATATGTTTTTCTTTTTTTTAAATACCTCTTCCTATCACAGTGACAGTTACATATTTATGTGACGGTTTCATGACCAAGCATTATCCCATCATCATTATCAAGCCCACAATATTCAGCACTAAATGGAAATAACATTCTTAATTCAAAGGACACATGACAACATATTATAAATGGAAATATATGACATATTTCCCCCAAAAATGATTTTATTGTTAAAAAAAAAATATAAAAAGAAAGAATTAAATGCAGGCAAAGTGCAAATTTCCCAGTAACCCGTGTGACCTGAAATGGAAACGGAATGCTATTCGTGAAGTTTAATTGATAATTCTGTATCTGTGTCATACCTCCCAGCCCATTAGATGCTGAAATCTCACCTGGTTAAGCGGGGCTGCACATTGGCCTCAGTGGCGGATACCTGATTATACGGCACAGCTGCTAATTTACCAAACGACCCTTACAGATGACTTGATGGACATGTCTCACTCTATTCATGCTGTAGCTAAGAGAATGTGCCGTATTCCTTCAGACGTCTTCCCCTCTACCCGCAGAATAAGAAATGGAAAATTAGTGAAGGTGTGTGGAGGAAGGGAGCAGAGCAATTAGTGCTTTCTGAGGGAAGGAGATGGAAAGCCCGGTGCCAGGGACTCGGTGGGCAGAAGGGCAGAGGCATGCTGGGCTCGTGGCACCCTCATGGAAAGTGCAGCAGCCGCTTGCAGCCAGCTTGCAGTCTCTACCTTCTCTCTCACGGGAGCCACACGATAAAGTTGGAAATATGACAGTTTAGCTGAAAGACATTTCCAATAATCTGAGGCTGTCATGTTGTTGGATCTTTCCCAGCCCCCAAAGCCCAGCAGGAGCTCCCATCCTTTCCTTACATCTTCTTCCTTAGCAGCAAGTGCCTTCATGAAATAAATGTCTGCCTTGGCTATTGTATAAGAGGTATATAAGGAGCACCATAAACTCACTCTGCTGCTGTATTGTATCACAAGCTGCCTGTCACGGATAATCCGGGGTAATCATCACTCCCTAGCACTTAATCACTGGCACAAAGTAACACATACACAATGGGAAATAAAGTTGCACAATATATATCTGGGGTGGGCAAGCCGTGGCCTCCAGATATTATTAAACTACGACTCCCAGAACCCACCGACAACTTTTGGCTGATAAATTATTATGTATAATATTGGGCCAGATACAATTTAGTCCGAAAAATCTCTCTCGCCCTCCCTCTATAGCTATAAAGGTTATAAAAAAAACCTCTCTCTCTCTATATATATATACACACACATGCACATTAAGAGGGCTTGTTGTATGAGACATTTGCTATAAGGAGTTTCTGCCCAATTTAGATTATTCTTTTGCAATAATAAGGAACAGAAAAGGTTGATACAGAGGCACAATTGCCCCCAAGCTGTGGCCTTGATATACAGTGCCTGTGGGTTTATTTATAGTGCGCTTGTGTGCTAGGGCAAGTGTGCGTGTGTATATTATCTGAAAAAATATCTCAGCAAGGAAGCAGAATAGTTCCCAAAAAAGAAAACTCTGATGGGAGAAAAAGAAAAGTTAATTGATGCCTTCAGGTCTATTCCAAATCTAATAGCAAACTGCATAATTATAACAAACACTGTATGATTCATCAAGCGAGATTAATTAATGGGAAATGATGTTTCTGTCTTTAGAGAGGCACAGTGCAACTGATGGGTGCTGGAGGTATCTGAACAGGCAGTAAAATTATGTTTAACCCAAACACAATTGGCCTGCAGTAAATGGGATTTGCGCTAACGTTCCGTGCCCACAATCACTGTGATTTGCAGGCTGATTAGGAATGGCACAATATTTAGTTAAAATATAGATACCCTCTGTCCGTCTGCTTTGTCTCAGCAATAATGCGTTCCATCAGTTTTTGTAACGTGTACAAAGAAATGAGGTTACTTGGATAATGCGGAGAGTAATTTAATGCCTATTCTGCTCCATAGCATGAACACACGGCTGTCCTCCCCTCTCTGCCATCCCCTGCCCCTAGCCTGGGCCTGTCTGCTTACTGTCAATAGGGGATGATGGATGTGAGCCCTGCACATTAGCTGGAGGATGCAGACACCTGCAGCCCAGTCCCCACGACCTGTAGCCTCAGCAAAGCCACCAGTTCTGCGCCAGATTAGCCCCATCCATCCAATGTCAATGGCTGTCTTGTTGAGAAAATCAGTGAGTAAACACGGCTGACAGAGAGGGGGCCCAGCTGATTACGCATACAAATAGACTGCAAACTCCTCCAGGAGAGACTGCCTACAGAGATGGCTTTCTTCAATTGACAGGGCTGCCTCTCCCAGGATCCTGTGTCCTGCTGTTCCTACTTTGTCCTCCATCAATCACACAATTGTGTCCGGGATGTTTTATAGAGTCTCTTAATATCCCTGCCTTCATCTCTATTCACTTAGAGAATGATCTGCCATAAGGTAAAATGCTTTCTACAGGATGTGCCTGGTGGAGCCAGAAACAAGGCCTGCTAAGGGCTGGCACTTTCTGCCCCCTGGCATCTCAGGAACAAGGACTTCACCAATTAGAGGCAATATATTCTATGAATATCAACCTAAAGTCTAGATTACTATAACGTTGATTTGTATAAACACATGCCATTTAGTCGTATTTGTATATACGTATAAACATAATAGTGTTGTAAATGATATTTTGTGATATCAGCGACTTTGACATTAACTTTATATATATATATATATTATACATAGTATATCCTAACATAGCAATATATATATGTATATGTGTGTGTGAGTTTGCATATACATATATACACACATTTAATGCCAGTCAGATGTCTTCATTATTATTATGGGATTAAAATATCGAACCATCGGAAGTAATCAGAATGTTGAGTGCGATATTTTAATAAAAGAATATAAATCTGTACACTCATCTAAATTGCATATCCCTATATATTTAGATTGTAAGCTCCTCGGGGCAGGGACCTCTATCCTCTCTTTGATTCTTAACTTATTGCAAGTGTACCTTTATTGTGTATTTATTATTATATTTTGTATTTATATATTATTTTAATAACCCCCTATTTGAATTAATCTATTCTACTGTACAGGGCTGCGTACATAAGTAGCACTTTACAAATAAAGATATACATACATACATATATATAGTGAGACAGAGTTGTACCATGGACTATTTGCTTTTGACCTGCACCCAGGGTATTGATTTTTTTTTGTTAAGGGTGTGCTTCTCCCTATATACCAATATATATTGGTATATATATATTGGAATATATTTATATTAAAATAAAACCACAAACAGGTTCTGCACTCATAATGGACCATATACCCTCCTTAGGACCAGCACACCATTAAATTCAAGAAATTTGTTTATTACACTATAGGATACACAGTTTTATGGTGTAATAAAGAATTTCCTGAATTTCACATTTAATGCAGCGCCAGTTTTTAAACTGATATATATACTTCACTTCAGAATCAGGGATGATAGTTTATTGTGCAAAATGTTTGCAGTGTTCTTGTTTGCTTTCCCTGAGGAAGATATTACAATGTAGTGATCAAAATGTTGGAATTGTTTTGTTGTTTTTTTTCACAATAAACTGAAATCACTGTTTAGGGTGGGTCTTTGATTCATTTTATGAATACTTTTACCTGCACCTAGATGAGTTGAATTCTTTAAGTGAGTGCTCCACTGTGTTTGTATTAAAAGAGTAAGAGCGTTTTATGGATTCAATGATTGTAAGCTCTTTGGGGCAGACAGGGCCCCCATACCATTGTGTATGGCAACTCCTAGCACTTACATATACTGTACCCTTCTTTGTGTTTGTATTCTGTAGCCCTGGTACTGTATAAATAAATACAATAAGATACAATATATATATGTATATCACATGTATATTATTTAAATATGTATATATACTTAAAATGAACAAAAAATCTACCAAATAATATTCACAAATATTGTGTGTTTAAAGGCAAGTGTAAGGGAAATGATTATCTCTGTGAAGGTGAAAGTACAATGAATGGTATCAATCTACTACAGAGGACATTTAACACAGCAGAGTTTATGGCTCCATTGTTTTAAAGGCCACAACGACAAATTAGCTAGCTACCTAATTATTCAGTAAGTCAATTAACAACTTAGTTATTGGAATATTTGCAGCATTCCAGCTTTAATGAGCATTATTTAGCTAATTGTCACACACACCTCCCGCAGAGCACAGCGAATTAGAGGGAATTGTGCAAACAGCTCATGTGGATTTACGAAGTGCAGTTAATGTACTTCCCGAGGATGCATGTTAAGCCCAATCTATTTGCATAACAAAAGAGAAAGTTAGGATTTATTATGGTGTTTCCACCTTATTTACAATCCCGATACTTCAGATAAACCATGTTTGTTTTGACCTGATTTAGTTTTATTGTTACGGTGGCCGCTGTGTTTGTGAGTCTGAATTTGCAATGAAATTGAAGGAACTATTTATTGGCTATTGGTATGAGAAAATAAAAGCCTGCCCTGCCCCATTCTGTATAATGATTATACCTAGAGGTTTTAATGAAGGGGCTCCTGTACCACATTATTAGCAATAAATCTCAGCCATTCTTTGTTGGTTAAAATCATTATGATCATCATTACTATCATTACTGAACTCATTATTCTTCTGTTCGTATCAGAGGAGATTTATGATAATCTCTTGCATCATGCCTGTGATAAAGAAGGTGTAAAGGTTTGATTAATAACAGCCTTCACATTTTAATACCACTCGCTTCCTAGCGGGTTTTTTCCTAAGAAAGGGCTGGGGTAATTAGGGAAGGTGTTTATGCCACTTAGCGAGGATGGACCCAATCAAACTCCCATGCATTATTGGCACTGTTAAAGATGGCAGTCTGGGCTGGAACACAGTCGTGGGAATTCTCTCCTAACCCCCCCTGCAATGCCAGGGTTAAACAGGGCAGGGTCAGCCATTCAACAACCTTATGTTTGAATTCTTCCATAAAACCCCTTTATTTACCGGCCCAGCGATTACACTAGATTTGACATTTGTGCCCATGACCGTGTTTTGTTGCAAGTAACAGCACATTCTGTGAATCATTTATTTACAAACTGTAGAATAACCTTCTTATCAACAACAAATGCTTAAGTCATTTATTATGCATCCAAACATGGCGAGATTGATTTATCAAATGTGAATATTGTTGGGGGGACTTCGATTGCAATCGCTACCATATTTCCCAAACCACGAATCGGGAAAAAATGGATTCATTAATTAACAAAAAAAACTCACATAGATTTTTAAAAATTCAGTTTTTGTAAAAAAATGAAAAAGTATCTAATTATAAAACACATTAGAACCCCAAGTTTATGTTTTGAAGGGAACCTCATGAATAAAGTGTAAATTCCAGGAAAATGTAAAATCCAGGAAGAAGAAAACACATCCTGCCTGTATGGGACTGGGGAAAACGGCACCAATAACATAAAATCAGGGTTCTACTGTAGCTTAGATGTTTAAATTACACCCCCATTGGCTTCTATAGAAGCTTGCCAGGTTTAAAAAACAAGAATCAGAAAAAAAATAGACTCATTAATTCAATAAAAAACTGAGTTGCCACAAAAATCACAGTTATCTATTAATGTTTAAAAATTTAGTTTTTTTAAAAAAAATAAAAAAACACAGTAGAACTCTAATTTTATTATTATTATTATTATTATTAATAACATTTATTTATAAAGCGCCAACATATTCCGCAGCGCTGTACAATAAGTGGGTTACATACATTGGACATACAGAGTAACATATAAAGCAATCAATAACCGATACAAGAGGTGAAGAGAGCCCTGCCCAAAAGAGCTTACAATCTAATATTAAGTTGAAATTCCAGGAAACCGTAGAATCCAAGAAAGACGATAATGTATCTTGCCTATATATGGAACTGGAAAAAAACTGCGTTAATTCAGGGGAAATAAATTGGGGCTGTACTGTAGCCTGAATGTTTAAAATACACCCCCATTGAATTCTATTGAAGCTCCCCAGGTTTTAGCTGCCAAATGTTTTCATTTGAATTTTTAAGATTTTTTTGATTAATAAATCTCGAAAATGAATACAACTGGAATGATAAAGTATTCAAATCAGCTATTTTTTGTCACAATTTTATGAAATAGAGGCAAAAGCTAGAGTTTAAATTTTATAATACATAGTAAAATAAATTTGCCCCATAGATTTAGCAGATTTAATGGGGCATCTAGTGCACGCAGGTCACACCATGATATCCATTTACCAAGCCGTGTAATGTGTATTTTGTAAACGTCATTACGTACATTTTCTGATACCTCAGTTCATATTTCACCCATTATCCAATATGGACACTTTCTGTAGAGCAAAATCATTATTTACTACCCATTACATATACAGTATATTTCCCCTGTTTTGCCAGAAACACTTTTTATACATCTTAAAACGTTTTGCAGACCTTTTCACCCCAATATTTCTTGTGCAGGTATGGGATTCATAATGCAGAAACCTGTTATCCAGAAAGCTTCAAATTAGGTAAAGGCTGTCTCCTATAGAGTACATTTTAATGAAATAATTCAAAATTAAAAACAATTTCCTTTTTCCTAGTGATAATAAACCAGTACCTTGTAGTTTATCCCAACTACGATATAATGAATCCTTATTGGAGGAAAAACAATCCTATTGGGTTTAATTAATGTTTAAATGTTTTTTTAGTAGACTTAACATATGGAGATACAAATTACAGAACGACCCCTTATCTGTAAAACCCCAGCTCCTGAGCATTCTGCATAACAGGTCCCATACCTGTATATTATAAACACATGTGTTTTACAAAATGACAGGTTATTTTATCAGCAGACAAATGTGGCAAAATGACAACAAAATGGGCAAGAGAGTATTTCACAGAAATGCCCATGACCCCCCTGTACCCACAGTGTTTTGCTTGGTGCAGTGCCTGCCTGGGGAACTGTGGTCATCAAAAGCCCTTCCATGCCAATGGCCACTCCTGAGTCTCTTCAACATGAATGTGCTGTTTAGAGTGGAACCTTGTGATGGCGAGCTGGTATCTACTGGCAGTGCTGATATAGTGAAGGAATTCACAAAGCTGTCTTTCATCTGTATAAGGCAAGAAAATTATATTCAAGGGGAAGTATAGCCTTTGAATAAGAAAAGATATATTGTAGAATTCTTGTAGCTGAAACAAGATGCCTATCATTTTGGTCTTCCAACTGATTAATTCTAACATTCAGCCATTTCTGTGGGAGACGTTGTGTCATGTCTCATTTTACTAAATCATTTGTTTTGATGACAGCATAAATCCTAGCTGGTGGGGTGGTTCTGTTACAGGTATGCTAAGGCGGGCGGCTCCTCCCATCTAGTGATACATGAACAAGAACTGGGCCGCATCTCCCAGAAATGGCAGAGCCGCTGCAAAGAGACAACTTGCCCAACCTTTCTACAAGAAGTGCTCCACTACCTAAATAATAGGGTTGATGTGAATTGACGCTAATTGTCCTAAAATCTGCGTTCAGATCTGCTCAGCATCTCTGAGACTGTGGGGCTGATTTACTAATATAGGTGCTAAATTGTACCAGTGCAGTTGCCCATATTAACCAATCAGCAGCCACTGTCTACCTCAAGTTATAAACCCACTGGCTATGGGCTGCACTGGGGAAGTTTAGGCACTATGTTAGCAAATCAGCCACAGTCTGAAGTCTGAATACACCAGAAACTGTATGACATGCGCTTAAAGGTGCGTCCAAGGAACCAGATTTGGGGGACACAACTTAAAGATTCAGCAAAATGAAAATAGTACAAACAGGTTGAAGAAACCTTGGATTCTTTTGAGCACGAATTTGCAAAATAAATGCAATAAATATTTAATCATGTGGGGCTCATTTACTTGTGTTCTGTAATGATTGGCCATTCGATTAACCCCTTAAGGTATGAATGTTTCACACTCTCTATTTTGGTAATCTCTTTAATTCCCTTTACTATGTTTGATTAAAATGTTCGAGTCAATACATCTTTTTGAAAAATATTTCAGTTTAATTTGACCTACAAATTGCCTCCCAAGCACAATGTATTGTGCAGTGCCCAAAGGGTTAACTAAGGCGTACCTGGCCCTTTGCAATATTAACCATCTGCAGTAAATACAGCAGCCATAGGATACGCTCTTATACAATTGGATATTTCCATATATGAAGCTTAAGCAGTAACATTAGCAATAATCATATAAAAAATCTATTTATGATTAAAATCTGTCAATAATAAAGTCAGTTACAAAATCCCTACAATATGGTTTCTAAAAAAAATTGGTTTAAAAGGCTTTCTAACCTTGAATACTTTATTTCCGAATTCGAGCTCAGCTAAAATCAAAAAGGATGCGAAAAGCAAAAGCTGCCCATTGGTTATAAAGAGGCAGCGGCTGAGCTCTATATGTCCCTTAAAGGTTACGCGCTACTCTTGCCTCTCTTTGTCTTACAATGCCCTTTGCTGGCAAAAATGGAGACATCATCTTACCCAGACTGGCTCAGTATTTATGAAGCTTTTCTGACAAATAGGCAGGCTGGCCACGCATGGATGGCTGCCTTCATTCCGCACTTGGCTTGTTTACATAGAACCGGCACCATTTCCACGGATTAAACAAATCACAGCTAGAAGGAGACATTTATAATCCGCTAAAAAGACCACAAGGCAGTTTAAAAAAACACCGGTGACTGTGTGAGAAAAATAATGATCGTGTCCAAGGCTTGACCTTCTATAAGGGGAATATAGTGCCCAGGTTTCCCAGGTTATTTATATTAATAAATCTTTATAGAATGGCAACGGATAGAGCTTTTACTCTCACATCAACGCCATGTTAAATATATATGTGTATATAGATATATAGTAAGACATACATACATAAACAGCTGATAACTGGGCGCTATTGTAGCATAAGCTAACCCATTCACTTGGCATTGCAAACATATTTAATATAAAGGAAGTAGATTTATGTCCCCAGGAAGTGTTTACAAAACACCAGGAAATAAATATAAGGAAAAACAGAGCAATAAGAAATTCTAATTCCCAGACATTATAATTTGCTGCTTAACACAGAGAGGCAATGAGACAAAGAGAGATGGGAGGACATGGCTGTATCGCTTTAACTCTTTGTGGGTAGAAACACGGCTACGCCTGATCAAAAGCAGCCGGCACGCAGGGTGAAAAACCTTCCAAAAATAGTAGAGGTCTGGAAAAAAAAAAGGATCACAACAAAATATTGAATAAATTCCCTTTTAATTTATTTGATCATTCCACATTACGGGGCTATGAATTGCTCAAATTTGATAACAAGTACTCAATTCAACTCATTATGTAAGTTAAATTAGACTTCGATAAAATTTCAGTGGCGCGCAGTGGTTCCTCGAATGAAATGTAATTTGTGCAAGAATTTGTTGTATCTGTCACAAATATTTCCAATTAGCGAGCGTAATTATTTGATAGTTTCTGCAATTATGGCTTAAACGGGTGAATTTGGGACTGTGGAGGACCCTAATTGGCTTAAATTTGATATTTTGCATATTTGCATAATGAGGAAATTGGTAGAAAATTGTGTTCATTCATTTGTGAAAAATCCTATGAATTTTATGAATTTGAAAGCTCTGTTTGTGCAGACTGTGACTTTGCCTGCTGATCCCTGAGGAGCGTATGATGAATGCCTGAATGGGCAGAGAGCCAAGTTCTCTAGTGAGAAGGAGTGGGGTGCGGGGAGCGGGGGTAAGGGCACTGCGCAAGCGCCACATCTCTGCTCTCTCACTGCCACCCACCCGCCCGCCTGCCTGCTGCAACGGCAGCTCCATAGCAATGAGCAGGAGAGGGACTCAGAGACCTTCCTCTTCCGCATCTCTGCTGCTAACACAGGAAACAAAATACCATGCAGCTGACGTCTGGTATTATGGCGTCAGTGGGATCAGTGCAATAATGTACAGTCCAATATAGGTTTGGCATAGGAAGTGTGAGAACAACGTAGTCTAAAAGCATTTAGTATTGGTGATGAACAGAATGCAAGCAAGGAGAACGGCAGCGGCTAAATATATATATATATATGCATAGCTAAAAAGGTGTAGTACAGTGGAAAAGAGAGGCATCTCATATCAAGCTTTAACTAAGTATAATGTTAACCCATTAGAAAGTACCCAGATCCAGTGTTTCTAAGGGCAACTTAAAGCTGGCCATAAACGTACCAATAAAATCAGATTATGGTCATGTGTATTCTGGCCAGTGACTATGTACCATGGACAGTGGCGTAATTATAGAGCAAGCAGGCCCTGTGGTTGTGGGGGGGGGGGGGGATCCAGGGCCCGGACTGTGGATCTACTCCTTCTATAGGTCTAAAAAATTCCCCCTCCCCAGCACAAATGCCCAGGGAGCAGGGAATACAGACAGGTGGGACAGCGGGTGGAGGGAGGGCCGTATAGGTGGGCGCCAAGTCCCTCCCTTTTTCTTGCAGTGGGGCCCAATGCAGTGTTGTCCTGCCACTGACCATCGATATTGGTCACTTTGTTGATCAAGCAGTTATGATTAATATATCTTATGTCGGACAGCACCAGAATATTTTTTTAGCTATACAATTAGAATTTAATTTTAGAGAATTATTTTTTCCGGTTTGTCATAAAAGTACAGAGGATGGGCTGCACTTTTTTAAAATTTGTTGAATATTTTTTAGAATATACATCAGGAAAGGGTAGCAGGTTGGACATCCATAAATTACAGTTCTTCCCCCAAAAATAAGGGCCCCAGCCCTCATGCAATGTATGGGGACGATCTGTAATGGCAGCCTTGGAGTTGAAGGAAAAATGGAGGCCTTTTGCTAATAGGAAAAATAGAAATCACTGAAAGTAATGAGGCAATGTTTCCAGTTCCAAGGCAGAGGCATTAGTAACACATTCCTTCCCAGTAAGATAAATGGGAGGGAGAAATGGAAAGAAAACTAAGAGCACCATTGTACTGGGTCAGCACAGACGGGTCATATAAAGACATACAACAGGAGAGCTAAGGTCATGGTTCATATTCAGAAGGCAGAAAACAAATGGCTAAGCAGAAGACATGAAACCAGTTGAGGGATGAGAAAAGGCTTAGGTGGAAGATGGAATAAGGAACAGGGTAAGAAATTATTCAGATCAGATAGAGCGTTTGACAAAGCAAGACCCAAAAGATAACAAATATATGGCTGGGCAATCAGCAGTGCCAAATGCACACACTTACATAAATGTCCCTAACACAGATACACACACAGCTCCCAAACTGCCATATAGACAGCCATGCTCAGTGTGCTCCGTGGAAAACACAGGCCTCACTGTAATCCACCTAAATGTGCTCAGGCAAGTCAGTTCCGTAATAGGCAGCCTTCTCTTCAACAGGGTTGGGCAGAAACCATGGGCAGCGCCACCACTGGTGCCCCCAGTGCAGCCCATTAAATATTGTCTCTTTATGTAAAATTTTATAATTCCATATTTAAAATATTTAAAAAACAAAATTTAAAAATAATAACAAGATCATAAACAGGTGCAACCACTGAAGGTTGGTAAGTCTTAAATAAAGTAGAATGTGAAATGAAAAATTGATAATAAGATTATATTATTTCATAATTTATCAGATTAGAGAGAGGTTACTGATATACAGGTATAGGACCCGTTATCCAGAATGCTCGGGACCAAGGGTATTCCGGATAAGGGGACTTTCCGTAATTTGGATCTCCATACCTTAAGTCTACTAAAAAATCAATAAAACAGTAATTAAACCCAATAGGACTGTTCTGCCCCAATAAGGGGTAATTATATCTTAGTTGGGATCAAGTACAGGTACTGTTTTATTATTACAGAGAAAAGGGAATCATTTAACCATTAAATAAACCCAATAGGGCTGTTCTGCCCCAATAAGGGGTAATTATATCTTAGTTGGGATCAAGTACAGGTACTGTTTTATTATTACAGAGAAAAGGGAATCATTTAACCATTAAATAAACCCAATAGGGCTGTTCTGCCCCAATAAGGGGTAATTATATCTTAGTTGGGATCAAGTACAGGTACTGTTTTATTATTACAGAGAAAAGGGAATCATTTAACCATTAAATAAACCCAATAGGGCTGTTCTGCCCCCAATAAGGATTAATTATATCTTAGTTGGGATCAAGTACAGGTACTGTTTTATTATTACAGAGAAAAAGGAAATCAGTTTTAAAATTCTGAATTATTTGATTAAAATGGAGTCTATGGGAGACAGGGTTTCTGTAATTCGGAACTTTCTGGATAACGGGTTTCTGGATAAGGGGTCCGATACCTGTATTTAGATGCTATTCTGACTTTTCATACCATATCATTGAATGGTGCATAAGATGATGAAAGTTGGATTAGTTGGAAAGTTGGATTATGAATGAAAACAGTGTTGGCAGCTAAATGGCAGCTGAGTAAGGAGTAATATCCGCTCTAATTATATATTAATTATATAGAGTGTAAGCTCTACGGGGCAGGGACCTCCATCCTCTTGTGTCTTTGACTCTTAACTTATTGCAACTGTATCTTATATTTATTTGTATTTATTGTTATACTTTGTATTTATCTATTATTATCTTATTAACCCCTTGTTTGTATTAATGTATTCTACTGTACAGCGCTGCGTACATAAGTAGCGCTTTATAAATAAAGATATACATACATACATACATACATTAATTGTTATCAGTTTATGCAAATAAGCAATGGAAACGGCTTTTGAGATATTAGTCATGAGGGAACTCGGTGCCACCCACCCATTCCAAAGGAAAATGTAATATTAGGAATCTTAAAAAATAAATTCAACTCACAGGGTTCTAAAAAAATTAATCTTCAGAGGGATTTCCACCCAAAGACAGTTTATTGCAGAATGAAAGAAAAGGTCATTTTAAGCAACTTTCCAATATACACTCATTACAAATGGTTTCAAGTTGTTGGTAAATGTAATTGCAATTAAAAAGTAGTATTTATTCATTTCTCTAGTTCTGACTCTTGAAACAATGCAGTGGGGGGCAGTTCACCTCCAGGTCTGTTAAGCTGGCCATACACACACCGATAATATCGTACGAAACCTCATTGTGTGTATGGCACGTCGGCAAGTTGACCAATATCGCAGGAAGCTGATCGGACCGGTTAAAAAATTTTGATCGGGCGCCATAGAAAGCGCCTGACCAAAATCTGCCGTCAGGGCTGAATTGGCAGAAGGAGGTAGAAATCCTATTGTTTCTACCTCCTTACCTGCCGATTCAGCCCTGAATGGTGAATGAATCTGACGATGTTTCGTGCGACCGATGGTCAGATCGACACGTGTGTGGCCACCTTTAATCAGCTGCTTCTGCAACAGACACAGCTTACCTTAGCAATTACATATACACATATCTGATTCACTGAAAATATTTAATTGGAAAGTTACACCACACATGATGCCAATAAGCAATGATGCACACAGTCAGGGATACAGACGTGTATACAGCCTACATGGTTTTATATGAGGGAGTGGGGAATGGGGGGTTCTTAGTGAAAAAATATACTCCGTGCAGAAGTAGTTTATATCCATTTAATATGCCTGTAATTATGTAGTAAGAATGAAACTAGGGGGCCATTTACTAACGCTTGGAATTTTCTTTTTCAATTCAGATTTTTAGCACTAAAAGTTGCATAAAAAAAGTTGTGATTTTTTCAAGATTTACTATGCGACCAAACAGCTAAAAATCCGAATCCGTCATGTTGCCAGCTAAAACTTCCCGAAACCGTATAGAAGTCAGCGGCAGATGTGCCTTCCCTTTCCTGGAAGATCCTTCTTTTGCTTAGAAAGATTTGGGATTTTTTTGCACGACTTTTCTCACAAAGACTTTTTCAGTTCAGACTTTTTAGTAAATGTTACACATTTGTGGACTCGAGTTTACTCGAATTTTAAAATTAAAAAAAATGAAAAATGTTGAGAGTTTTAGTAAATGTGCCCCTAGGTGTTACTGTTTATACAGAACTTCCCTTCTCTGCATTTTGGCACTGTAATTGGGAATTGGAGCCGCCATTACTGACGCAGCCTCCAGTAAATCCAGCAGTACAGGCTGCAGCCCTACAGATACTTACAAACCCATATTACAGCACTCTCTATGTTGACAAGCAAAGTATGTTTTGCATATACATTATGCCAGGGATCCCCAACCTTTTATACCCCTGAACCACAGCCAAATGGAAAAAGTGTTGGGGAGCAACACAAGCATGAAAAAAGTTCCTCGGGGTGCAAATAAGAACTATAATTGGCTATTTGGTAGCCCCTATGCAGACTGGCAGCCTATAGAAGGTTCTGTTTGGCTTTACATTGGGTTTTATGCAACCAAAACTTTCCTCCAAGCCAGAAATTTTTAAAAAAGCACCTACTGAGGCCACGGGGAGCAACATCCAAAGGGTTGGGGAGCAACATGTTACTCATGAGCCACTGGTTGGGGATCACTGCATTATTCTATGCCTTCATATTATTTTTGAGAAAATAATTGCAAGCTGAAGGCTATATTGTGCCCGTATCATGGCATTCCATACAAGAAGCTGAGCTGCATACGGTGCTAATAATAAAAAAGCGAATTAGAATCGCTTTCCAATGAATTGTTCTGGAGGGCTTTAATGTAAAGCAAATGAGCTTGGGCCCTTTTTTATTGACAGGTTCTGCTATTTACAGTTGGTACTTGTACTTGTATTTATACTTACTGTCACTTTAACACCAATTGAGTTGCAGATTACACACCATTAATTTTAATGCACATTCAGTGACATTTAAAGACCAAGTTCCAATGTTCCCTGCATCGTGATCATAAATGGCACAGCTAAAGCACCGGAGATATAGAGCCTTGTTCTGTGCCTTACCCTCACTACTCTTCGAAGTTTTAATTATTTAACAAAATAACAGAGGTTTTAAGATACAGTAAAAGTTTAAAGGAATACTGTCACGGGGAAACATGTTTTTTTCAAAATGCAGTTAATCAGTTAATAGAGCTTCTCCAGCAGAATCCGGCGTTGAAATCCGTTTTTCAAAAACACAGATTTTTTTTTATATTTAATTTAGAAATTTCACATGGGGCTAGCCGTATTCTTAATTTCCCAGGGTGCCACAGCCATGTGACCTGTGCTTTAATAAACTTTACTCACACTGCTGCGCTGCAAGATGGAGTATGTAGTTGGAGTAAAGGGGCCCATACACGTTAAGATCTGCTCGCTTGGTCAGGTTGCCAAGCGAGCAGATCTTCTCCCTATATCCCCACCTATTGGTGGGCAATATCGGGCAAATTTAGGCTAATTTGGACATTTGGGCCTGAAGGCAATGGGCACAGTCGGATCGGGGACCGCATCAACGAGCCGATGCGGTCCCCGATCGGACTAAATTTTTTAACCTGCCCGATCAATATCTGGCTGATTTCAGGCCAAATGTCAGTTGGGCAGGCCCGTCGTTGCTTCCCCTACACGGGCCAATAAGCACCTTGATCCCAACTAAGAGATAATTAATCTGTACTGAAAGCAATACAATCCTATTGGGTTTAATAAATGTATAAATTATTTTTTAGTAGATTTTAAATATAGGGATCCAAATTATGGAAAACCTCAGATCCAGAGAATTCTGGATAACAGGTCCAGACCTATATATTGTATATATATACCTATACACCTATGTATACAGTAGATACTGCACATGGGAACTTTAAGCAGCAGAATTTAGAATTTGGCTCAGGTTCTGTTAGCTGCTCCATAAACAGAAGCAATTTGTACAGAGTTATTCATTCTTCCCAACAAAGCCTTGTGGATTCTGCAGTCTGTGGGAAATATCACCGTAGCATCTCATTATAGTGTAAAAGTACACAAACATAATGCAAAGTAATATAGGGGTAATGATCCCAAAAATGCCATATCGTGGCAACTTCCCAGAAATTTGAGAAGGCAGCCAAAAAATTAATCATATTTGCAAGCAAGTCAAATTAGATGTTGCTGTATCAATTCATCAATAGTTCCAATGATATTATAAATGGAAACATTTATTAGCTGGGGCTCTTGGGCCTGACTAATTGCCGAGCAGGTGACTTCCCATAGAGAAACAACCTCGTTAAGCGCGTTCAAGCAAAATTAGCAGAATTTTTTCATATGTTTGATCCATAGAGGTGACTGCGTTTACTCTTTGATAACCCATTCTGCAGATCAGTGGCTGTTGTTGGACTTTTTGTTTCAAGCCCCCTTTAGAGGACCAGTTTGTTTTTTCTTAGGGACCCCCTTAGCTCATTACAGATACAGTGTATCAGAAATGAAGCCACAGTTCCAGGGATATATAGTGCAGCAAATAAGTGACCACCCCAAATCTAATCCTAATTGACCTCCTACTTGGGCTTCAAGGGGTACAAAGAACAACCAAATCTAGAACACCATATCTCACCCTAAATGGCCTTTGTTCTGAGCCCCCTTGAAACTGATTGGCTGTTTTACCTAGCTCGCTAGTCCTAATCTCAGTTAATTGCCCCACTCTGTAAAGGCATAGAATTACAATACTACAAGAACCTAATACATTTCACCAGATGAATACTCTATGGCCCTGATAAAAGAATACACGGTGAAGAATGTTTTGAAGAATTGTTTCTTCACCATCTGATACCTATGGAATTGTGACATTATGGATAAGGGGTCACTCATACAGATAGAACAGGGATCCCCAACCTTTTATACCAGTGAGCCACATTTAAATGGAAAAAGTGTTAGGGAGCAACACAAGCATGAAAAATGTTCCTGGGGTGCCAAATAATAGCTATAATTGCTACTTAATAGCCCCTATGTGGACTGGCAGCCTACAGGAGGCTCTGATTGGCTTTATACTTTGTTTCTATGCAACCAAAACTTGCCTCCTAACCAGAAATTAAAAAATAAGCACCTGCTTTGAGGCCACTGGGAGCAACATCCAAGGGGTTGGGGAGCAACATGTTGCCCCTGAGCCACTGGTTGGGGATCACTGAGATAGAAGAAAGTCTAGTGAAGCTGAAAATACAAGGCGGGTGGGTATGATGCCCAGGAGTTGGAGGGAGTTTTTGAGAGTAGAATTTCACTTGGGTCCCCTCTCTCTGTATGAGCTAGGATAGGTATATAAGGCCTGCAGAGTAAAAATATCCATTATCTGCTTTTTGCCCAATATTTAAAAACTTGAAAATAGACTTATTATAAAAAATAATCAGCATTTTACGCCATCTAATCTCAAAAGAATAAGAGCAAATGTAAATTCCAAACAAGGTACAAGCCCAAAAATGTCAAAGTGTCCCCTAGAACTTTTATGGAATGTGTTTCGCTTGAGATACTTTCAGCAGAGAAGACTGTTCAGTTTACTAAATAAACCTATTTTACACGCATAACTGCTCATTATTGTGGTTACTTAAAGGGGCGGTTCACCATTACATTTTAATATGTTATAGCATGCCCTATTCCTAGAAACCTTGCCATTTGTCTTCATTATTTATTTGTTATAGTTTGTGAATGATTTGCCTTCTTCTTCTACCTTTTTCAAAAAGCTTTCAAACGGGGGGTCACTGACCCCAGCAACCAAGAACTATTTCTCTGTGAGGCAACAATTTTATTGTTATTGCTAGTTTTTATTCCTTATCTTTCTATGCAGGCCCTCTCCTATTAATATTCCTGCCTCTTGTTCAAACCACTGCCTGGTTGCTGGGGTCAATAAGACCCTAGCAACTAGATAGCTGCTGAAATACCAAGCTGGAGAGCTGCTAAACAAAAGTGAAATAACTAAAAAACCATAACAAATAAAAAATGAAGACCAACTGCAAAATCTCTCAGAAAATCACTGTCTATATCATGCTAAAAGTTAATATAAAAGGCTGCAGAATAAGGATAATTTATAATAGTTTAAAAGTCTGTTGGGAACTGACCAATTGTTTGATTATCCATGGATCATTTTGCATATGCTGCATAGAGCACCCCTCCTTGTGGTCAAAAACAAGTAATATGGCAGCATCCGCTAATTGGTATAAATGGAAATATACAGAGAATGAATGCACTCTATGCAGAATATTTTGTTTAAAGGAAAATAACTTCATTTTAAACTCTAATGTAGGTCTAGTCCCTCTGTAATAGAGACAGCTGCCTTCTGCTCACCTCTAAGAGCCAGCTCGTAGCTATAGTCAGGTCCAGAGCTTCACATTTCTAGATGGAAATAAACTTGTGCCCGCCATAAAAAGGCCCACTAATGATGCTACCATTTCATGGGATATTACACCAGAATGATAATAATCCTCCCATTTGCATCTGATCTTCTGGAAGACTCAAGGAAATTAGCTTCCACGCCACTTAGGAGGGGTAATTTATGGCATAAAAGAGAAAGTACAGCGAGGTAATGGAATGAGCTTCACACGGGGAGCCTCTTCCTCAGGGACCAAACGCAAAGCCCTTTTGGAAAGAAATAAAATAGAGAAGGAGCCCAGGGCAATGTAGGGATGCCAGAGACCCCCTTTGATCAAAATTGAGTAAATCAAAAGACGCAACCTGCACTTTCTAGCTGTTGTTGGAATACAACTCTGTTGCTTTAATAAAATGCTGATGCTGAAAGTTATAGTTTAACAAAAAGGTGAGGGCATCAATCTGAACATATGGCATGAGTGGCAAAAATATCTAATTATTATACAAATGATAACAAGGTACTTTATCAATTGCATGTTATAGCTAACAGACCCCTAACAGATCCCCTCGCAGCCTTGCCTTCCGGAGTCACTGGCAGAGGCACCAAAACCCCCAAATCAGCGTGAGCGGCCAAAGCAAAGTCGGGCAGCCCCACGCTCCTGTGCTGCTGGGGTTTTTTTCCTCTTTCTTTTCTGCCAACCTGAGCCAAGAGAAGCTTGAAAACTCTGCGTATTTTACTTTCAGAGTTAATGGGAATAAAATACCTCAGTGGATGAGTGCAGATGTGTTTGATACAAATAGTCATTTTCCTATTTGCTGCCTCATTGAGCATGATGAATGATTGGAGTCAGAGAGGCAGCGTGATAAATGGCAGCACCTTGGCTCCATTGCATGCCCTATTGATTCTCCTTCTTTATTACTCCTACAACCCAGCTGCTTGCTTTGCCCTCCCCACAATCATTTTTTGGTGATGGGGGGGTTGCTTCCTAGAAACTCTATTTATGAATAAAGGGGGATTGGATTTTATAGTGAAGCACCATATCATGCTTTTGTTAATATTTACATCTTTAATTAGGCTTGGAAGGATAACCACATATATACACACGAACACATACACGCACATATAATACAAATATATTTATATGCAGAACTGGGGGGATCCCAAAAGGGACGACCTCTCGGGGACTCTTACATGGTGGGGGGCCCCGCTATGCTGTATTTATTTGTGTGAAAAATGTGGAATAGCCGATAAAGTAAGGCAAGATGATGCCAGCAGAACAAGATGGCGACGGTAACACTTTATTATCATTAAACCTACAGCCCATCCGGTGTTGTTGAAGTACAACTCCCAGCACCCACTGACAGCCAAAGGCCGAGAGTTGTATGTTAACAAGAGATATCAGTCATCATATCATATCAATCATATCAGTGATTAGAAGTATATAATTATATTATTATTATTAGTAGTATATTATTATTATTATCATTAGATTATCATTATTACTTAGATTGTAAGCTCTACGAGGCAGATACCTCCTTCCGACTGTGTCTCATACCACATGGCACTTATATATATATACATATATATATTTATTGTATTTATTTATTATATCACTTGTCCTCCCTGTGTGTAATTTTGTATTTTGTACCCTTGTGGCGCTTTATAAATAAAGTTATACATACATACATACCTCATTCATTTATATGGCACTAACATATTCTGTAGCGCTTTATAAGGATATATATATCAGTCACATCAGTCCCTGCCCCAGTTAAGCTTACAATCTAAGGTCCCTATTACACTCACACACATTAGGGCCATGATTTTATCAGGAGCCAATTACCCTGCTTATATGGTTTTGGGGTTTGAGAGGAAACTCATATATTAAAGAGTGGGGTCCCTGCAAAGCACCCATTAATTGTATTATTTGTTTCTGGTGCCAAAAATTACTTTTGTTTTGAATTGATCCCCAGTTCCTTAAACAAAACTGTCATCCTAAGGAAAGCATGGCAAGTGCTTAGCGCCAGTAGGAAGGAATGTATACGCCAGTTCCAGCGCAATTTTCTGTTGTTCTCACCTGCCTTATGCAGGTTGCCAGGCAAGGTCTGGTGCATGTCTGATTGGCTGCGGAGATAGCCTGGATAACTTAGTGTCATATTAAACTTCATCGGTGAATAAAATACAGCAAGCCATTGGCGGGAGTTATGTGGGGCACCATATTCTAATGGATCCATGATACTGAATATAAGAATATTTTAGTGCCATCTCAATTTCAGCCCTTCCGTCATAATTTCTAATAGTGTTATAGTCAGGGTTTCATAGCGTCCCATATATCACGTGCCGTGGGAAGGGAAATCAGGCTGCGGTACTGTTAGAGGCGCTTTATTGAATACAACTCAAATCAAATAAATTCCAGTAAAATTGCTACCGTGCTATTTGCTTAAATCCCCCCCCCCCCCCCCGCCATTACATCCCATCCCAGTGACTTGGAAATTGACATGCATGTTGCAATCTAAAAACAAACTGACTATGACTATGCACAATCCGACCATTTAAAGCTTCATTTCCACAGAGAACAGCTGCACAACACAAATAACCTGGGAACTCTGCTGAACGCCACGGCTGTTTATTGGGTAAAATAACCGGCAGAGGAGGCAGGAAAAATGATAAGTGTTAATGCAGAGCTGATGCTAGCCAGAGGGAGAAATATGTATTTAAAGGGGAAGTATCACAGATACGCTGACTCCCTGCTGGGGAAACATAGAGTGTTCCACTCCAACATGTCACTGCATTTCAACTAACAACATTCTTTTCCTATCTATGTAGGGGAGCTGTTCTGCTGCTGCCCCTGTGTATAGAAAGGATTTGCCATCGGTATCAGGTAGAAAGTGGTACTGCAAGCGACAAAAACGCTTTAATTTAGCATCTTCCACAAACTGAAAGGGGTAGATTACCTTCATGTTATATTTTAATATGTTATAAATTGGACAAAGTCTTAATTTTTTACTTTCGATAATTTATTATTACTTGCCTTGTTTTTCTGACTCTTTCAAGCTTTCAAATAGGAGTCACTCGCCCCGGCAGCCCATAAACTATTGCTCTGTGAGGCTACAGTTTTATTATTGTCATTTGTTTTATTCTATTCATTTTCCTGTCTCTCATTAAAACCACTGCCTCGTTGCTAGGGTAATTTGGACTCTAGTAACCAGATAGATGCTGAAACTCCAACCATGGTACCAACCATTTATTTAGCAAGGGGATTCATCTTGTTTCCACATAACTATTACAGGTATGGGACCCCTTATCCAGAAACCCGTTATCCAGAAAGCTCCGAATTACAGAAAGCCTGTCTCCCATAGACTCCATTATAAGCAAATAATTCAGAATTTTAAAACTGATTTCCTTTCTCTCTGTAGTAATAAAACAGTACCTTGTAATTGATCCCAACTAAAATATACATAATCCTTATTGGATGCAAACAATCCTTTTGGGTTTAATAAATGTTTTATTGATTTTATAGTAGACTTAAGGTATGGAGATCCAAATTACGGAAAGACCCCTTATCCGGAATACACTTGGTCCCGAGCATTCTGGATAACGGGTCCTATACCTGTATAGGATCCCTGTGACCCTGAGAAGTAATGTTGCCCTGTGTATGGATCTGTGATGGGAGCAGGAAAGGAAATGCAGGGTTGCTATGTGCGGCTGGCTACGTACGCCACTGCCAAAATGATTTGCCTGATCACTTAATGCTGATTCAAGGGAATATATATAAATGTGTGAATTATATAGTGACTTCATATTTTGCTACATGTGGTACAGGTATCGGACCTCTTATCTGAAAACTCATTATCCAGAAAGTTCCGAATTACGAAAAGGCCATCTCCCATAGACTCCATTTTAATCAAATCATTCACATTTTAAAAAATGATTTGCTTTTTCTCTGTAATAATAAAACAGTACCTTGTACTTGATCCCAACTAAGATATAATTAATCCTTATTGGGGGCAAAACAATCCTATTGGGTTTAATTACTGTTTAAATAATGTTTTTAGCAGACTTTAGGTTGGAGATCCGAATTACAGAAAAATCCCTTATCCGGAAATCCCCAGGTCCCGAGCATTCTGGATAATGGGTCCCATACCTGTACATTATTTATTATAACACTTGCGAGTCATGTGACAGAAATGACATCACCAAGCACTGTTTATAAGGATATTATTTACAGGATATTCATGGCACTTTTCTATTATATAATTAGAGTCAGATTTATGAAAGGTTGGAGTGTTTTTGCCATTAAAATCCAGCTCAGGTTTCCCCACATCCCAAGTTGTTTTGTTTTTTTCACTAAAAAGTGTCCTCACGGGTCAAAACCTGCAAGTCTGCTCCACATTCAGTTGAGAAAGCTGAAAAGTCATGAAAAGTGTCGTGGCTGCTAGAATATGTAACACAATGGGAGTTTATGGGATACTTGCAAAATCCAATCCAAATGTTTTCATGAATGAAAAAATGCTAGAAAAGAATGATAAACACGGGAACAGTTTCATTCACTGACTACTTGGGGGTTTGGGGGAGTCTCGCTCATTATGCGCATGCGAGCTACATAACATGGCTGCCCGCACCTGGGGTTCTTTTGAGGCCTGACACCGATGGGGTGATAGATTTGGAAATAATTCCTAATCTGGCACCTGATGCCCATACACAGGATGCACCATTATAGGCAGTGGGGATGGAGGGGGAATGTGAGGGGGGCAGTGACATCTAGCAAGTGCTGAATAGAAAGTGAAAGTAGTTTCCTGCCCCACCTCTAAGCCTGGGGCATAGGGGTGGAGCAGGCAATATATGATTGACACCTGAGATTTTAAATACATTTATAACAGGTATGGATTAAATAAAATAACATTTGATAAGACAAAACCTATGTTTCATTTGTTGTCATTAGTTTTTCTGTAGTATTTTAATTTATTTGCTTATTTGGTGCTAGGTGCCCCCCAACTGCAACACTGCCACAAATCCACTGATGTCCAGTGAGAAGGTACAGGTTTGAGATGTCTGAGCTGATAAATAAGCCGATACAGTAGGACAAATAGTGGCCGGTTCCAGACAGAATGGAAAAGACCAAGAACAACTGACATTGCCTGGTAGCAGTGAAGCCAAGGGCATATAGAGTATATACGAGTCTATCTGCGCTAAACTGTCTCCAGAACAATAATTCTCAAAAATAAATAAGCACTGAGTTGTCATCTACACAAAAAACAACAAAAAAAAATATATATATATGTGTGTAAGCAACTTTCCAATATTAGTTTGTAAATTATTTTTCTTTATTTGTAAATGTAATTGCTGTTGTAAGTAATATCTGTGTGGCCTTTCTATTCTCTGCATGTCTTATTCTGACTGCTGAAACAATGTAGCAAGAGTCAGCTTTCTCCTAGCCATGACTCGGTTCTCACAATCGCTTGGTTGCCTCGTTCTTCGCAAGTCTGTCAATCACAGAACACTCAATGCATTGTGAGGGTCCATTTACTAAAGTTCATAAAAATTATCTATAACTCATCAGCCATTAACTCTGAAAATGTTTGTGGGCCAAAATGAAAGCCTCTTCCATGTTTACTAAAGTGAAATGTGACAAATTAGTATATAAACTAGTGAAAACACACATTTTAGTGTTATTTCTTGCATGTTTTGTGGCGCTTATTTAGGCCAACTGCACAATCTGCTACTAATCATGCTGACTTATTTTAGCTCCACTTAAATTAACCCCACTAATATAAATATTAATTATTTGCAATTTACTAATGTATTATTTATGCAATTGCAGTCTTTGTATTAATATTAATAATCAATTGTTCTCACATGGTATTCATTATTATTAAAAAATTCACTAATAATGCATTTACAGGTATAGGACGTGTTATACAGACTGCACGGGACCTGGGGTTTTCCAGATAAGGGGTCTCTGTAATTTGGATCGCTATAATTTAAACCTATTTTAAAATAATTTAAACATTAATTAAACCCAATATGTTTGTTTTGCATTCAATAAGGATTAATTATATCTTAGTTGGGATCAAGTACAAGGTACTGTTTTATTATTACAGAGAAAAGGGAATCATTTAACCATTAAATAAACCCAATAGGGCTGTTCTGCCCCCAATAAGGGGTAATTATATCTTAGTTGGGATCAAGTACAGGTACTGTTTTATTATTACAGAGAAAGGGAATCATTTAACCATTAAATAAACCCAATAGGACTGTTCTGCCCCCAATAAGGGGTAATTATATCTTAGTTGGGATCAAGTACAGGTACTGTTTTATTATTACAGAGAAAAGGGAATCATTTTTAATGAAAATGGTGTTTATGTGAGACAGCCCTTCCATAATTTGGAGCTTTCTGGATAATGGGTTTCCAGATTAGGATCCCATACCTGTATAAGTATAATACGTCTCCAGTCATTTCCGCTGTGATCACATCTCTAAACAACATCTCCCGGCACTATTTCTGGCATTTTTTCACAAAGCACCAATTTTGGCGTTATTTGGCAGTAATTTGCTGAAAAGCCTACATGTGCGGATGTGAAAATAGCAACAAATATGTGCAGCAAAAATCCACAATGACAGCAATGATAAGAGTTTAGTAAACTGGCTCTGGCGATTATTCTGCCCCCTGTCATTATAAGAAAAAAGTGTTGCCATAGTTTCAAATCCATGCCAGGAATAGATAGCAGTTCCATTTACACACAACTTCAAAACCAATGAGAAAGTATAATGTCACGATGCACTGAATGGAGATGATTTGAAATTCACGTAAAGTCTCTTCTTCTGGGAACATTCTCCTTCCCTTATCCATTGGCAGTCTCCTTCACTCAGCCTGGGAGCGCTGGGAGGCCGGCTCTATGCTTGGATAAATCACCTTACTTCGACCTACTTCAATATCAAAATATCCATATGAGAAAAGAAGAATTCAATTAACTTTTTTTCCTCTGGTGGAGCTTTGCCATTAACTTCCTTAATTATATAATGTTAATTATACAATTATTCCAGACCTGCTGGGTTGCAAACTCACGTGATTCTCATTTTTATGACTTGTATCTATGCTTGGGATTGTGATTGTATTGGCGACATTGTTACTGCTCTGCCTTTAAAATATACACAATAATTACACAAAACCAAACTGTGGTCCAGTTATTTGTTGTCTATTGCGGCGCTTACAGGGCAAGGTGCTCAGCATTGCGGGCAACCATAATGGCAGGTAGATTAAAGGCAACAGGCCTTTCCTTGTAGGTTGCCATATTTCTGAGTCTGACTACCAGATATCGTGCCATATTCCAAAAATATTCTGTGTAAAAACCCATAAAGCAGGAGTTATAAACTTGTATTTATGAACAGGTTTGTACCAGAAACGTCTTTACTACTATACACATTGCACTTGGTCATATTATTTAAATGGAAATAAACCCCTTGGCTTTGCTTTTGCCATGGCCATGGAGGCAAGATGGTTAAATCGGCCCAATAAACAATATTAATGTTACTTAAATAAAAAAGGCAAAAGCCAAATACCTTACATGGCTGTTATCAGATCCATAGGGTGTCACACATTTGCCCCTACCCAATACCCCTTACAGTGGGTGCATTCTATTAACAGCTGCACTGTTGTTTAGGGCTGGAACTTGGGGTAAGCAAAAGAGGCAACAGTGGGGGGGGGGAGGGCACTAGGTCCCTTAGGGAGGTGCCAATTCTACCAAGTGGGGTTGGGGAGGTGATGGAGACAGACTGCCAAATAGGTGATGTGGTTGCCAAGTAAAGTCTTGGGGGGACGCTGGGGGCTTTGCCTTGGGCATTTGTGATTGCTGACCTGGCTCTGCTGTTGTTTAGGGTTAGTTTTATTCTTTTCTAGAAATGTTACAGGCAATACATCCGAGGGCTCAAGTGTAAGATATTAGTGCAAATCGCCATGCTTATTTAACAACAATACAGAATTTTCCCCAGAATTCCAGAAAATAGTATGCGCCACAACTGGCAAGTGATTGCTCAATGTTGGTTCAAATTAACATTCATAAAGTGCATGCAAGTTGCTGAAGAAATTTATCTGAAGCGCAATGCACCATGGATTTTGCACCATGACTAAACTCATTTCCATGAATGTCAGTCATGTATCAAAAGATCCCATTGAAAAAGCACCAATAAAAAAAGACATGGAAAAACTACACAACTGCCAGCATCAAAAAACCTGAAAACCTCTAAAGCCACAAAGCAAAGAAAGATCTTGCACTTGTAAAAGGGATATCTGTGAAAAAAATGCCCCCCACCGTATAGTTAGATGAGCAGTATAGATCATTGCCATTTTATTATTACACAAATCAGCCTCATCCAACAGATATTGAGCCAGATCCTGCTGAATTGCGCCATATTCACAAAACAAACACCAATTTCTCCACGTTCTCGTGCCTTTGTCCTGCCACATCCATCTCCATTAACAGCACCAGGAATATCATCAATATGGCAGAAGGAAGGCGTAAAAAGGCAGCCATTAATTTTAAAGAAGCAATTCATAGACTGGTTTGAGCCATGGGAAGCAGCAAGTGATCCGATCCATGGGTGTCGCTCACCTTCGCGTGGCGTTTGTGGCATGGCTACTTTCTGATATTGTTCAGAGTAGTTTAGGTGGGTATTGGATAGTCTATGAGCACAGTTCCGGCTGATGTGCAAGTTAGGGGATTGAGGTGGGATAGTACTACCAAATGTAGGCAGCACCCCATTGATAAGGGCAGCCACAGGCCTCTGAGCTTTATTTAGGCTGGAAGACAGGGTGCAAAATGCAAAAAATATCAGCTTGCCCTTGTTTTTGGCACTTTGCCCCTTGTTTTCCACTTCATAAATGACTCCGTATATCAGCCCAAGCCCATCCAACCCAGCCTACTCTACTGGAACTCAGACTTCTTCTCCTAACTATATGGAACACATAGCATTGTGACTGATAGGGCTAAAACTTCATATATCCATAAGCAACTTAGTGATGTAAGGGCAGACTGTGATTAAATGATGGAGGGAGTCTTGATCCCAAGAAGAAATGCTCTGTTGTATTTGCCTTTAATGGAAAATCTGCAGTGAACAAGAATACACAAGGAATGGAAGAAAGGTTTGGTCACTATAAGGCAGAAAGGCATCTATTGATTAGAAAATCCGGCCTATTATCTTCACATAAATTGAGATAATAACCTGGCTGGGCATTAAAATATCTTATCCGTTTTTAAAAGGCAACTAATAAATTGAAATCTACCCGGCTCCAGTGGAAACGTTGCGTTGGTATTGCCGGGAATAATGGACTGCTGCACTCCACTAAAATGTAATTACACAGCACTCTTATTCTGAGCCCTGGAAGGTGAAGGAAAGATGAATAGTGAAAGTGAAAATCGCTGACCCTTCAAAGTTTAATTTACGTTCTGCATTCCCTCTGACTCCTCATACGCTCGGGAAAGGTCATAATTTAGACTATTTTGCAGCTGATAAATGATCTGTGTGTTTGTGTTATCACACGCACCAATTGATTTGTTATAGGAAAAATATTCCTTTTTGGAACGCTGTTTCAGTGTTTAACCTATTGTGTGCCACAAAGTGGCCTCCGAAGCCGTGCAACTTTGTGGTGCCCCAGTGGTTCTAGGGAAATCATTGCTGTATTACTATTGATGGCATTATTGCACAGCACCCTCTGTTTATATATCACTGCCATCCTAGGCAGGGTATCCCAGGGAATGTTTAATCATTCCTATCAATTCTCTACCAGAAGAGCTTGCAATCCTGTTTTCCCTACCACACACGCTCTTTGGTCAGTTTCTTCAGGAGCCAATCATCCCCTGGGGTACCCACAGGAAATCCAGAAAGACATTGTGAGAACATATAGAACATATAAGGGTTATTTTCAAACTGCAGAAACCAGACACAAACCATCATATTTCCCAATTAATACAGCACTTCCTGCATTCAGCAGGCTGGGGGAGGCTCATAAGCACCCCTATCTGCCCCCTTATTTATGTATATTTCAGACATGCAAGTTAAGGAGCAATTGCTGCTGCAAGTCCCATCCTGACCCCTAACAACTCCAAGCAGATAGTGCCCAATAGTGTGCCTAACCCAACCTGAGCCCGCCAAGCTGATTATATAACTGTGCCCAACCCTCCCCATCTCTATTGTCATTGTAGTGGGCAGGGCATGGCTAAGTATATGTAAGTATATGAGTTAACACTGCCCCACCAGTAGTAAGGCTGTGACAGCATGAAGAGGTCAGTCTCTGGGGCATGTTGGCTAAACTATACATCACTAGTACCCTGCTAAGAATCAAACCCAAGCCTGAAAGGCAGCAATGTCTACAACTGATGAACTGCCTGCATCGGAACATACCTTGCACAAAAATGGAGCCCACCTTATATACCTGTAGTAACATGGGCACAATTTTGCCTTGGTTCAGTAACCCATAGCAACCAATCAGCAGTAAGTTTATTTAAAATAAAAAAAAGCAAATATTTGATTCCTTTCTAGGGGCTTGTGGAGGCCAGGGCAGACCCATGCTGCATAATATTCATGACAACTCAGCAATTCCTGGGACAGAAGACATTCCTAAACTATATTGCTCTGCAAGCAAGTCATCATTTTAATTATTAATACTTAAACCCCCCCAAGAGGCCGACACATTGATACAGTGATTACTCTTTGAAAATCGAGAGCATTTTTTTTCAGAGAATGTGATATTTTGGAGGAGCTAATCAATTTCTGCAGGTCTCAACAGATCATCTGCTTGCTGTATGGCACGGGATTGCTTTTCCAACCTTTACAGAGCCGCGTGACTCCTGTGACAAGTAAACGTCGCTTCGACAGATGACAAGTCCTGAAACTTTATCTCCCTTGATAAAAAGAAGCCGTCAGGGTTGTTAGGGCAATTTTCCCGCCTTTCTATCCTTGGATAAGGCACCAGTTTCCGGGCACGGTTTATGCATTATGCATCAGGCCTGCCTCCAACTGACAGCCCCTCAGCCAACATTGACTTGAAAAGCAATGGTGCTAATCAAAGAAGACACATTTGAATGTCCAGACACACACACAGAGAAATTTACTAATCAAAAAGTGTATTTCCTAGGGCTGTCTCCAGAGAAATCCACTGGAAGAAATTGGAATAATTTATTAGCTTACAAGTTTTCGTTGACAGTTAGCCCGAGGCTATTTATCTCTGTAATAGAGAACGTCTCCAATGTGGCAAAATTGACCAAATCAAACAGCTTTGATCAGAAAATGAATCTGGCAAGCCTGTCTGTCTCCGCGTCCCAGGAGAATGGCAAGAAGCAAACACACACACACAGAAAGATTTAACAAGTGGTCAATATGAGAGGGAGAGAGGGAAAGCCAATGTGTGACTCACGGAGCCACAAGGAGGAAATCTCTCTGCAGGAACAGCTATGAAACGCCAGCAAATAAACCATGGCGCCCACCCTCCCCGCGCCGCATCAGCCAACGGACGCGCCCCATCCGAAAAGCCTTCTAGTATTATTTTTATTTATTATCACCTGCCTGTATACAGACTTGGATTTACATTTTACATGTGTGTGTGTATGCATTAAAATTAAATCATATGTACAGGTGTATACAGTATAAATAGCTCATACATTACATTGTTAATACAACGTACAACGAACGAGCAATATGATATAAATCTAATCTCATCTTTACTTTTGTATGTTTTATTATATATGGTAGCTTTATTTATTGCTCAGCAGCTATAGAGTATCTCTGTGGTTGCTAGGCTAAGTAACCATGCCACAAATACACAAAAAGGGGGCTGTGTGAGCAAAAATATATAAGTATACTGAAAGTGCCTGTAACTAATTTGGCTAGATCAGTCGCACTTGGAGCCTTGGAGTGCTCCCACAACCCCTCTTTTTGTGTATTTATGTACTTTAGCAGAGTTACTCTGCAGGGAGAATGGCAAAACTTCCATTTGGTTGTAGAAATCTCACACCAGTCCCTTTAATGGTGGTCTTATGCCTTTAAAAAATGGATGTTGGTCAATGGGCAGTCTTCTCCTTTACAAGTCACAAGGCTTGAGCTTGTACAACCAATGTTCAATGTTGTGGTCCTTGCTGTCTCCCTTCTATAAAAGCTAATGGGGGGGCACTAAGCCCTGTGACTGGAACCAATGCCCTGGTCACAAGACACTTATCTCAAGAAATGTTGCCATGCAGGGAGGTGCCAGCCTTTGAAAAATATGGCTGGAAGTAAATATGGACCCCTATATGGGATTGGGAGTAGGGAATGTGCATTGATCAATTCCTCCCCCCTTAACCATGCCAACCATGTATTACTGTATTTAAGTAACACCAGATCAGATAATAGAATTTTTCAGTTATAAAAATGAATAAAGATCAGTTAAGAAAAAAATATAACTGCAATGTGTGTAGTGCAATGTTAGATACAATCACCATGTTTTCTACCCACAATGCAGTATCTTTTTTCAAGTTGTGCTTAAACTTTGACGCAAATCTGATGCAACTGAGCTGAAAATGGTCTGATTCCCATAACTTCCAGCATTGTGAGTGACATGTGCTCCTGATTCCTTTGGCCAAATGTGCTAAACTTATTGATGCAGGCCGCTATGGGGTCTGAAGTGGTGGTGACTCCAGGGTTCCCACAGCGGCACATACTGACCCAAGTACCTTTCATTGCAGAAATTAAGTTTGGAAAATTCCCATATCAGCCTGTAAGTTAATAAGCCAGTGAGTTTATAAATAAGTACAAAAGTCACCCCGACTCCCACATTGTTCAATCTAATAACCTGCCCATCCCAGAAAAGAACTAAAGGGACAGATTTATCAAAACGTAAGATTAGAGCTCACTATAAACAAATTCACCACTGTATTTAGCAGTAAATCTGGCCATAAATGTTCAGATTTTAGTCGCTGTATGACAAACGTTCGGATATCAATGGTGCGTTTTAATGCAATGATCTTAAACTAAGATTTTAATTGCAGGATTAAAGTGGGAATAATAACAAATCAGACGATGTTCTGGCCATTAATTGACAGCCAACAACCTTATTAAAGTTGTATCCCGGAAATAGTAGTGACGTATGGAAACTTTCATCCCAAGAATGATGTTCTTGCTTAAAGATATACAGGTATGGGATCCCTTATCCGGAAACCCGATATCCAGAAAGCTCCGAATTACGGAAAGTCTGTCTCCCATAGACCCCATTTTAATCAAATAATTCAGATTTTTAAAATTGATTTCATTTTTCTATTTAAAAATAAAACAGTGCTTTGTATTTGATCCCAACTAAGATATAATTAATCCTTTTTGGATGTAAAACAATCCTATTATGTTTAATTAATGTTTTATTGATTTCTTAGTAGACTTAAGGTATGGAGATCCAAATTACAGAAAGACCCCTAATCCGGAATACCCTTGGTCTTGATCATTCTAGATAACAGGTCCTATACCTGTAGTGTGTGTTTATACAAACGAACACTCTACAATCAGTTGTGTGCGCAATGTTTCATCAGTTTCTATTGTGACAAACAGATTTTGTTCTGTTACACATAATCTCTGCAATCACTGCATAAAAAACTACATAACTTGCCTAGAAACTTATGTAACTTGTGTACAAGCAAAAGACTATGCAGAGAAGCGTGACAGGGGCGGGCAGGGACAAACTACACTGACCCCCAATGAATTAAAAAACCAAAGGTAAATCACACTGCCCCCAACAAACTGACTTAGCACATTAATTATTTATTTTTATTCAGTCCACACTACTAATTAACCAATCCGAGTCCTTATTGGTCACCTACTAGGAAAGTTTTTGTGTTTGTGTTGGTCCCCAGCTTTTTCTTCATTGAAATATTTAAACCTGTTAGATCTAGTAAACGACCAATCGTCAAACGATTTGGAACGAATATTCAGAGTTCATATACTGTCTGAAAATTGTACAAAACTTTGTTTCATACAATGATATCAGCACATGTACGGGCAGCTTTAGAGTTTAGCATTTCATAAACATACTTCTAAGAATCCCATAGGAATCAGTAGAAAGCGGATGAGCTCTAATTTCACATTTTGATCAATCTGCCCTTAGGTGTTATATACTTGTAGGCTAGGTCATCTAAAGAGCTGGCCCATTTAACATTCACACAGAGAGCCCAGTGAGTTACAATCACCAATATATATGGCAGTTACTGTGGCAGGTACAGTGTTGCATAAAATTGTGCGCTATGAAGTAAAGTAAAACTAAAGCCCGAAGAAGAATATGGTTAGAAATGCTATAGGTTACTGTATATGATGGACAGAGGTTCAGTAGCCCTATAACAGTAGTGATTTAGGTCTTCAAGGTTGCCCACAGCAGTATCTCATCTTGGGCCTTGTAAGGTCATGTTTTGAGTGTCACTGACACTGCTCATGCTCAGTAGGCTCTGGGCAGCTGCTGACAAGCTAAGCTTGGGGGTCACTGGAAATCATCAAGCAGAAAGTATAGTCTGCCTGTAGTAAAGGGAGTTGGCTATAAAGAGGGCTCCTGTTCAGTTATTTGCCATACGGGGCTGATATTCATGGTTCCGTGAGGAAGTACCAACCATTTGTGCTTCCGTTCCAGACTTTTTGACAAGTGTCGCTCCTGGAGTATTATTATTATGTTACCTCTCTGTAACTCTTTATTTCTCATGGCTGCAATGAGCAATATATATATCTCCCAGCATTTTTATTAGGGGTGATTACATTTTAAATTTCCAGTAACATATTTCAGTTCGTGGCAGTTTTTCCATCTGTAGCCTGACAGATATCATTTCTCTTAACATAAATTTTTAGCAAAAAAAAGGTTCACTTTTCAACACACATAAATATGTACTTTGCCACTAGCGTGGGGTTTTATCATACTTTTACGGTCCAACGATGAAACTGAAATTACGAGTTTTCGATTTCTTATGCGCCCTGAATCCCGTGGTTTCCTTTAAATAATAACTTTATTCAGCTCTATAGATATAGTTTTTATGGTGCAGTTTATAATAGCAGAAATAAATCAGACTGTGGGAGTATGCACTGAGAATACAGTGTTTCAGTCTGTAGTTCTTTAATGTTTGTCTGGGAATTCTGGGAGTGCTAGTCTAAAGCTGGCCATACACGTGGCGATCTCACGATGTTTCGTACGACCGTCGGTCGCACGAAACATCGTCAGATCCGCCACACACCATTCAGGGCTGAATCGGCAGGTAAGGAGGTAGAAACAATAGGATTTCTACCTCCTTCTGCCGATTCAGCTCTGAAGGGAGAATTTTGGTCAGGCGCCTTCTATGGCGCCCGATCAAAATTTTCTAACTTGGCCGATCGGCGAGCCGACCGATTTCAGCAGCTTCCTGCGATATCGGTCGGCTCGCTGACATGCCATACACGCACCGATTATCGTACGAAACGAGGTTTCGTACGATAATATCGGTGCGTGTATGGCCACCTTTACAGTAGCCGTCAGGCCACAGATTGGGCATAATTTTCGCACAGTTACTAGCAATGCTGTGCCATCACCACATTCAGTGTCGGACTGAGATGCCTGGGGCCCACCAGAAAACCTTGGACCATGGGCCCACTCTCTAAACTATTATTCCTCCTTTGCTCATTTAATCTCTTTATTATCCTAGTATCTTTGTTCTTCTTTGTCCTAAGGCTGATGCCACATGTGGCGTTTTTCCGCTGCGTTTTTTCTCAGCCTAAAAACGCCGTACAAGCCACACAGCCCCTGACTATGGCGTTTTTCAGCCTAGTACTGGTGACGTAAGCAAATCCCGTTTCCATGGTGCTAATAGTGCGAAATAGCAAAAAACGCCGCGTATTTCCGCTAGGTCTGGCAGCTGCCTTTGCGTATACATAAGAATAGCTTGCTTTGCAAATACTGGCGTATTTCGGCCAACGCTTGAAAAATCCGTGCTAAGGCGTTTTCTAGCGTATTTCTGCATTGTGTGGTTTGCTTCAAGTCTTTTCAAGTTATTTCTATGGATGATGATATCAGGCACTTCTGTATAGTTGTGCTCAGAGCAGCATGTCCTGCCCCATCTCATGAATCATTGGTAGTAGGGATGCGCTGAACCCCCAAATCCATCCCAAGGGATTTGGCTGAATACTGAACTTAATTAGAATCCTAATTAGCATATGCCAATTAGGGTCCAAAAGTGGGTAAACATCGGCACTCGCACATCCGTGTTCATGCAGACATTTAACCCATCCAAATCCTAATTAGGATCTGGTTTGGTTCAGCCAAACCCTGCCGAAAAAGGCAGAATCCTGGACGAATGCCGAACCGAATCCTGAATTCAGTGCATCCCTAGTAGGTAGTGCAGCTATTACTGCAGGGGTACCCTGGCGCTATTGCTATCACCAAAGGTGGAGGCAGCTCCATGGTTCTAAAAAGGCCTCAATAGATTTTCTACCCATCAAATTCCAGTGCAATGTAGGCCACAAATGACTCTAGAGGCAGATTTATTCATTTTCTAATTCACGTTTTCTTGAAACTGAACCATGAAAAAAATGATGAAAACTGGATTGAGAAATTATTTTTTTTATATAATGATCAAAATACTTAAATCAGAAAAACGTAAACGCTAACCCTGATCGTGATGAAAACTGTTTCATTTAAATCTTCAAGATTTACTAAAAAAAAAAATGTAAAGATTCAAGTTGAGGAAAAATGCATAATTGGAATTTGGGGATTTGGAAAGGAATAACATTGCTCCCATACAGCTTCTAAGCCAGCAGGTTCTGTAGTTTGCAGCGCAATATTTTTTTATTCTCTGTACTGGAACCTGTGGGCGCACAGCGGAGACATGAAGACCAGCTCGTAGTATTATGGGTCTGTATCTGAATTCTGAAGAGATAAAGAACTGCAGATCCTTCCTCCCTGTTACAACTTAAGGTGGCCATACACGGGGCGATAGAAGCTGCCGATATGGGCCCCTTGGACCGACTCGGCAGGTTATCAGCCCGTGTAGTGGCAGAAAAGAGGGGCCTGGCCGACCGATATCTGGCCTGAAATTGGCCAGATCTCGATCGGGCAGGTTAGAAAATCCAGTCCGATCGGGGACCGCATCGGCTCGTTGATGCGGTCCCCGAACTGACTGCTCCGTTGCCGCAAATGTAATCCAATCATTTGGCCCCAGGGCCAAACGATCAAATAATTTTTTTTTTAAGCTACTTGCTACCCGATATTGCCCACCTGTAGGTGGGGATATCGGGTGAAGATCCGCTCGCTTGGCGACATCACCAAGTGAGCGGATCTTATTGTGTATGGGCACCTTTAGCTTATTTGAGAATTCAGGGGATCCATTGTCATTGGGTTATCTTAAACTGAAAATCCCCCCCTCCCCCATTTTTGACACAAGTTCATTCAGTTGGGTGTATGTAGATAAGGTGCAGAAACATCTGGACCAAAAATAAATAGAATTTTTTTTATACACACATACCATGATACTTCCCAGCATCCCCTGGGCTCACAATATCATGCAACCCTTCCTCACCTTGTTCCATTGTGAAGTGATGAATTCTGGGACTTCCTTTAGATTTCAGAGAATCTGTGCGCCGCCCCCACTATGGAAAGCAGAGGGACAATCGGAACAGGGAATATCATGTAACTTTGTATTGCTTAGGTACTTGTACCCGTAACAGCAAATTCCTATTATGCTCTGTTTTGCATTTCTATAAAACTATTTATAATTAACATTATTTCTATATTGTTGTTATTGTAAAATAAATAGAAAAAAACTCAGAAGGTTGATAAATGCTCCCAAAAACAGGACTTATGATTTAAATAAAACATTTTGTGGAGGAAATAAATACTGTATTTGCCAATTGCAATGGGTATTTGCAATATTTTGTGTTATGGGTTCATGAGAAATATAAGTACCTTATGTCTAAGAATACATTCCTATATAAACTGATCGATATGGATCAACTTCACACTAAATCAGTTTTTCTTTTGCATTTATGTTTCCTTGGGTCACAGTTTATCTTGAAAATATTCTGCTTATTAAGAGACATTTCACCTTTAAGCTAACTGTTACTATATTATAGAACATCCTATTCTTAGGAACTTTGCATTTGGTCTTCATTATTTATTTATTTTTATAGTTTTGTTCGCCTTCCTCTTCTATACCTTCCCAGCTTTCAAATGGGGGTCACTGATCCCAGCAGCTAAATCTCTATTGCTCTGAGAGCTTACAGCTTTATTATTTTTTATACATTTAATTCCCAAACTTTCAGCCCCTCTCCTATTCCAATTCCCCAATCTCACATTCCAACATCTGCCTGGTTTCTAAGGTACACAAGACCCTAGCAACCAGATAGCTGCTTAAATTCCAAACTGGAGAGTTGCTGAACAAAAAGCTAAATAACTGAAAAACACAAATAATAAAAATAAAAAAAAAAGAATTTGCAAATTGTCTCAGAATATCATTGTCTAGAGATCATTTGAAAAGTTATTATAAAGTTGACCAACCCCTTTAATAGGAAATGATATATTATCCCTATGAAGGAGTGGGCAAATAAAGGTTTCTTTTTAATTTTTAAAGCCTGAACAACAGAAATACAATATTTTGAAACTTGTAGTTATTAAAGGAGACATTTTATATAAAGTTCATATTCAGTTATAATATTCATCCTCCCTCAAAATGTGAAATGATGCAGAAAGAAAGATGTTTTGAAAGCATTTTACCTCCTAAAACTGTCATTATATGAGAGCTGCATACACAACCTCTCTAATCAGCAGCCAGAGCAAAATGAAAGGTGGGAGTGTCCTTCAGTCTCCCACAGGAAGTGGTCACAGCACTGACTGACAGGCTTTACTCAGCAGCAGCAGGGAAACCCCTCCCTCCTTTTGTGTCTCTCTGCTTGTGCTGCAGCGGGGGAAGGGGGGGAGGAGCCAGTAGAGCAGGAACTGACTGCCTGTGACATCGCTAAGCCCCGCCCACCCTATGCATATTCACTGCACTTTAAGTAGCTCTACTGAGGTCTATGAGGGCCCCAGCCACATACTGAAGAGTCTAAACCAGAAGTGGCAAAAGGTCTGGGTAGAGCACAGTTTTCAAGCAGTTATGGACATATTTGAACCCAAAGGTATTAAAATAAAAGCACTTACTTCTATTTTACATTATTTTAGATTGTTTAGTGCATTGTAAAAATTTATGCTATATATCCCCTTTAAAAAAAAACACACACGTTTTCCTGTGTTGCCCTTTAGAAATGCAACAGTTGAGGCCCATTTAGGACAATAGCAACAATGGGGACCCTTACAGTTGTATTTATAATTCAGTAAGAGAATCCATGTCTGGCTGCTAAAAAACTAAATCTTGAAAGAAAGTTTCCAAACTAACAAGGCCAAAGTAGGGCAGTGAGGTTGGGGAATGCCCTTCCTAGTGATGTGGTAATGGCAGATTCTGTTAATGCCTTTAAGAGGGGCCTGGATGAGTTTTTGAACAATCAGAATATCCAAGGCTATTGTGATACTAATATCTACAGTTAGTACTAGTGGTTGTATTTATAGTTTATGTATGTGAGTGTATAGATTGGTTAGTATAGGTTGTGTGCTGGGTTTACTCGGATGGGTTGAACTTGATGGACAATGGTCTTTTTTCAACCCATGTAACTATGTAACTATGTAACAATGGAGCGCCTTAGGGACAAAAAGCTGAATGTCCTTGGCCCAGTCTATGGGTAAGATTTATCAACAACTGAACTTACATTTTTGTCACAATTCTAATTTTCTTGCACTAAATCTCATGAATTCAAATTAAAGCTTCTAAGACTGGCATGTTCGATATTTATTAAGTGTAAAAGTTTTTACATCTAAAAGTATGAGAGTTCATATAAAAGTCCATGGGACTTGCCCTAGGCAAAATGTTACCAATTTTTATATTACTTTGAGTTTTTCATATTTTTCAAATTGTTGGGTAGTAGACACATTGAAAATGATGAATAGGATATGAATTTATCCAAATTGGAAAAAAATATAGTTCACAAATTCGAATGTTGAGAAATAAGCCTCTATGGTACTGCTTGAAACTGAAGTGCACAAGTGTTTTCTGCCTGGGGTTACTACCTCACCCCTGTAATACAGGCCACATATGAATTTCTATGCATGGCTACACATAAATCAGTTCAGTCTGCAGCATGAATCTAAATGAATTGCTAACTGCAGGATGTGGATTCAATATGTGACTTATCTGACTTACCTGCAGCACATTTGCTCAAATAATGGGTCAAATCACTCCAGTGTGCAAAGCTGATATATATACAGTATTTACCCATTGCAAAATGTGAAAGAAGGAAATTTTAATATATTACATTTTCCTTTTTTACTTTTTCAGACTCTTTTCATACCTAAAACAATGTCTCCTTAAAGAAACTAATTGTCAATTTCAGAGATTTGTAAAACCAGTACAGCTCCCACAATTCCCATGGTGCCTTTGTCTTGTTGGGATTTGTAGTTCAGACAGTGTCGGACTGGCCCACAGGGATACCAGGAAAACTCCCGGTGGGCCCAGGTGTCAGTGGGCCCTCCTGCTTCTAGCCATTTGGTCTAATTTATAGTCATTCCCTTTTTCTCTATGGGAACAAAACAACTAGATATACAGAAGAATAGATTGTAGTATATAGAGATAAAAAACTAGGAAAATATAGAGACTAAGAAGTGGATGAAAAATGGTGGGCCCACGGTCTAGGTTTTCTGGTGGGCCCCTGGGGTCCCAGTCCGACACTGAGTTCAGAACAGTTTGACCTCTGCAGGTTTGATATGAGAGATATAGGAGGTTTGTGACCTTTAGCTTTTGTTCTTCATTGTCCTTTATAGAGAATGTGAAAATGAATATTTACTGAGATTACAGAGGTTCCTTTCAGCCGCAGACTTTATTTGATGTCCCTGAAATGTAATTGTTGAATGGTAGTTTTAAATAGAAACAATGGGTAATAGTCCCATACATTAAATACTTATGAGTATGTTGCACCTTCTGTTGTAATATAAAATCCATCTATTCTGGTTGATGGGTTTTAACCTCACACAGAATACTTTAAACTCCATTTGGAACTGTGCCTACAATCACCTTAGCAAAGTCTCTTAAGTAACTGCGCTCTGACTAATTAGTATGCATTATCAATTAACAAACTTAATAGCCGGCAGATTGATTAGATCCTCTGTTGCAGGGGCAGAGCTGAAGCGAAACAGAATGAAAAATCATTCCATGCATACACTGCTGCATTGTTATTTTCTCCGCTCCCCTCCTCCTTCGCTCTCATTCAATTAATCTATACATATGCTTTTCAGTGTCTAGTAAACTAGTGCCTACTTTATTTGCCTAATAGGCTCGGGCCTGCCGCTTCCATCACGGCCGAGCATAGATTTGGGATAAGATATTAACAGACATGTTAGAATAAAGGTGAGGTTGGTAAGGTTTTGTTGAGAGTTTAAACAGGGGGCCTATTTTTAAGGCTTATGTTACTGGGGGCTATTTTATTCATTTGATGTAAATGTCCCATGGTTCCTTTAGTAAAGATGAGAGCACTGCTAGCTGAATATGAAATGGATTGTTATATTTACTCAAGACCTGTAAGACAGCTTATCGGTTCCACAGCAAGTCCCTGCTGAACAGGCCATGGCCCATAGGGCTGCCACCTCGCCCCTTTAATAGCAGCCACATATTGAATCCACATGCTGCATGGCTATTTAGAATTTAATTCAGATACATTCTGCAGACTGAACTGATTAAAGTGCAGCCATGCAGCATGCATCTAAATTAATCGCTAATTAGCCATGCAGCATGTGGATTCAATATGTGGCTGCTATTAAAGGGGTGAGATGGCAGCCCTGGTGGCTCACACGTGCAATCTTTAGTGTTTCCCGGTCAGAGTTATTTGGAACATGAGCTCCATGTACCTTGCATTCCTGTCTATTTCTGAGCCTCAGTGCCTGCCTATTGTTTGTGAATTCTGACGCCTGCCCTGACCCAGATCTGTTGACCGTTTCTTCTGTTTAATCCCCAATACTATACTACTTGGCCCTCCTGCCTCTATACATTGCTGTGTTTCCTGTTCCTGACTTCAGACAAGCCACCAGCTAGTGTGAGGTGCCTGTGAGTCTTGTCTGACCAATCTGACTCAACAATGTCTGTTTTGCTGCCCACTTTACTGTTGCCTCATAATACAATAGCCATAAGGGTCAGGCCCGGACTGGCAATCTGTAGATTCTGGCAAATGCCAGAGGGGCTGCTGTAATATGCCACAGACAGTCACTATTTATTGGGCTGGTGGGGGCTGTTTGGGCCTCTGTGTACTTTTAGTTCCAGGGGCTATATTAAATCTCAGTTCGGACCTGTTTGGGGACATAAGTAGTACGAGTGCACTTTAGCTTTCTATCACTCACTCGGGTTAGGGAGTCAGTTAATGCTTACCTTTTACCATTTCTCCTTAGCCAGCTGTTTTGGAGAAAATTAGGGTCTAATGTACATTCTCAGAAGCCTAAATGTATTTCTATTATTAAATTTTTCCACCCACAGACTTAGAAGGGACATGGAGCTCAAGGACATAAGCACCCCCCCAGTTAAAAGATAATTTTGTTATTTGATTTCCCGCCAACCTACCTGTTGCTTTAAATCAGGGCTGTCCAACTGGAGGCCGGCAGTTGCCCAGTTCGGCTCAGAATCTCCATATGTACATGCATAATAATACCATTAATTCCTAACCCCACAGGCTGCCATGCAGTGACAAAAGTGCAGCTCTTTCCTTCCCAGCACAGGGTAAGGCCTTGTTTGAGCAGAGCAGGGTCCCCATGGGCTATTTCCCCCCAGACCCGGGAACCTCTATCTCTTTATTACTGAAGCCTGCTGACAAGGCCATATCTGTTATTTCTAACACTGACCAGCTATGCTGTTTGTCGTCCATTTAGGCGCAGATGAGTGTGATGGCCATTTAGCCTGCTGAGACCATGTTTGTTTTTATCATAAGAGACACTTAATTGGATTCTTTCAGGTTGCTTCTCCAGACACCTTGAGCCTCTCCACTCATTTTCCCGCCTCATAATTAAATATTTACAATATTAATGAAATCATGTTGCCGAAATGAAAATCTGTCTGAAGATAACTGATCTAGTTTAGCTTATCAATGGCCGCCGGCGTAGGAAACCTAATAACTCATTAAGAACAGTCAGATATTAGCTTCATTAATGAGCTGATTTTCGATGATTACTTTTATAACAAACCGGCTTTTGATTTGTGTGTTTATGAAATAGCGCAGGCACGCTGTATTGCTCCTTAAAGAGCCATTTTTCTTTGTCCTTGTTATCTTAATGAGGGCTCTCACTACAGCAACGTTTTATCAAACATATCAAGCCTTCGTTTGTTTAATTGGTTATTAGGAGCTGTAATCATCTTTATTTTATGAAGGGCAGATAGATTTTTTTCATCTCCTATCGCCTCCCCTTAGTAATCCTTCCCTAAAGCCAAACAAGAACATTCTTTTGTACAGTATACAATAGGGAGGGGGTGCATCCATATAGATCTTGTTAAACTACAACTACCCAAGTGGCTGCATTCCCACATTTTTTAGGCCCCAAGTTTAGGTTACCTTTTTAAAGAATTCAACCATTCTGAAATTCTCCATAACAAAGCTATAAAACCCCCAGTCTCCAACTTAACAGCCTCCTATTTAACCTCAGAACACCATTCAGGTTGCTCCCTATATTAATAATGATTATACTAGATATACACTTCAATCTGTTTCTGAATAACTCATTGCCACCTCTCTTAGAAAGGAATTGGACAACAGTGAAGAAATTCATTTTCCAATGCTGAGGGTGAACTTGTTATCCCATTAATGATAAAATGCCTAACAAAAGGCCATCAAAACTAGTGGTGAGCGAATTTTATGGCCAGGCATGGATTTGCAGGGAAATTCCACATTTCCTCATTTGCAAACTTTTTCAAGAAACTGCCACAAAATTTTGGCACAAAAAATTTATGGTCACGTCAAAAATGGAGCAGTTGCATCAAAAAAGGTGCCCCCGCGTCAAAAAGAGCCATGGTCGCATAAAAAAATCGCTGATTTTTCATTGCTTTTCAAATGTTTCCACTATTTTGCTAATTTTTCCGCGAAGAGTAACAGGACACATTCACTCATCAATACTCAAAACCCCTGGAAGTGCTGAAATCCTGATATTGGTATGCTCTGGTTTAAAAGTCACCTTTAGGTTTGGATACTCAGGTACCACCAGGTCTTAAATGCACAAGGTTGCCAAGAGGAAGGCAAGAACACCAATCAACCACCGGCATTAGAAAGGAGGCCAGGTCAGTACCGGCCTTGACCAGTCATTCAAAAAAGTCAGAAATGGGGCAGACGTTAGCAGAGCAAAGCAAGGAACAGACCACAGTCAGTTGTGGGGTTCAGGAGCAGGAATATTTAGGAACCTGAGCAGGAACAAGACCAGAAGATTGAGGAGGTTTGGGAAGATGTTGGTAGTAGTCTGTATAAAAGAGTTGATCATTATGAACAGATTTTCCAGAATATGCCAAAAGGATTTTCTCAGTAAAATACATTGTTCTGGGTCTGTGTATAAACCAAAGCCTCTGAGACTATAGTAGTTTAAGGCTTAGCAATCCAACGGCAGCTAACAGTTTTATCCCGGGTAGTGAATAATAAATAAAAATGTAAATAGAATACACAAAAATTAAAAAGCGAGGACTAACCACAAATGCCAAAATACTTATAATTGTCTTCTTCAAAATAAATTGTAACTTTAACTCTTAAGACAACATTTTAAATACAGTATTTAAGGAAATGCCCCTACAGCCCTAGGGGGATACAGAGCAGTGGCTGAGGGGCTAAAGGCCAATTAGAGGAATTCTCATTTGCTTTCTTACATGCTCCTAGAAGCCCAGCTTGAAGGTCAGTTACAATGAGATTTATAATTAACACATTTTCTGTACCTAATATTTTTTTAACTATGGCAAAATTGCTAATAAAGCTGCATTTTCATATATCATTAGCCTTATTATGAGCTTTGGAGTTTAAATTTGAAAAATGTCTAAAAATAAATCCACTGACCTATAGCCACAGCCTGGTTACCAGAGCCTGGCATGTCTGGAGTACCTTTCCCTTTCTGTGCATCCATTTAGGGCTGTATAAATGTAATTCTTATTTTATCAGATTCTATATACGTATTGTATCTCGTATAATCAATGCTGTTTTTCAGCCTGAAGCCACGGCTGGAATTTATAAAGCAATTAATGTCATTTCCTACGTTAATTTACAGAAGCCGGACTTCATTAAAGAAGAGCAGCATTTAACCCGGGCTTTGTCATCAGAAGATGAATCAAGTCCATCTCATTTTCAATTTCAATACCCCAATTAACCATAGAAACCTGTGTGCAGTAGGCAGGCTCGTTGGGTGGGGGTTCTGGATACACCGGCAACATCCAAAGAGAACATACAATGAAAAACAGTTGAAAAGAGACAAAAAGATGTCATGAAAATGGTTGTCTCTCTTCATTTTCTGTGTTCAGGTGACTGGTGGGGGCTAAAGCACCGCGGAAATAATTCAAAGGCTTCTGCTTTATTCATCTGAGTCGGGAAAGAGTAGTTTTAGAGAGAAAAAAATCCCATTAGAAATGACCCTGCAATGCTGCCAATGTCACGCAGTCGGTAGGTGATGTGGATGAGGTGAAATGCAGGTTATGCATATTAATAGAGACCAAGAATCACTTTAATTTATGAAAAGTCTGTGAGACAAAAGAGTGACATGATCTGTTAAATTCATGGCTAAACTCTAACACAACATAACTGGTCATAGAGAACCAGAGGGAAATTAATCAAATTAATAAAGCGAGATTAAATTTGTCCTTAAATATCCCCAATTATCCAGTAAATCACTCCATGCCGGTTGATGCTCATTTCCCCACTCAAATACTATTCACAGTTTGAGCATTCGGACGGCTCTGAATTTATTGCAAGAGGTCGGGAAGAAGAGTCTGTGATTCTGTGCCCTTCCCAACTGTATTCTCTCTTTGTTTCTTTCTAATTTCTCATCCCCAGTAAAATGGGCCAGGGGAGCGTTTGTCAATATGCGCTCAGGCAGTCCAGCTCGACCCTCATCAATAGTCAAGGCAGATTTGAGGAAAAGCAGTTGAGCAGCCATGTTCCCCAGCTATGTGCAGTGGGGATTTCAGTAGGTTTCTGCGGGTTGTGAGTCAGACAGGAAGTCTATATACAAATACACATTGATTATTTAAATAAAGAATAAACATTCTTTTCACCTATGTAAAGAGACAAATGCTATATACAGCTTCCTTATAGATCTTCATACCACGTAGTGCTGGATAATAATATATATATATATATTATATTATATAATAAGCTTTTTGGGTGGCAGCCCAGAGCATATGGTTCCAGGAGGTCCCAAAGTCAGCAATAAAAACATCATGCACGGTGTGCTAGGGGAAAGGGGGCATGGTCTCACGTGGTTTTAAGCCAACACTCCTCTCAGGTCATGTGAAGTCAGTTCTTTGGGTGCAGCCTCTTCAGGAACCTGAACTGCCAGGCACTGCTTTGCCATGGGGTTGAAGGTATGGGGCTGGTAAGGCAAGCAGATAACCTGGGGCTGAAGGTAAGGGGCTGGTAAGGCAAGAAGATAACCTGGGGTTGAAGGTATGGGGCTGGTAAGGCAAGCAGATAACCTGGGGCTGAAAGTATGGGGCTGGTAAGGCAAGCAGATAACCTGGGGCTGAAAGTATGGGGCTGGTAAGGCAAGCAGATAACCTGGGGCTGAAGGTAAGGGGCTGGTAAGGCAAGCAGATAACCTGGGGCTGAAGGTAAGGGGCTGGTAAGGCAAGCAGATAACCTGGGGCTGGTAAGGCAAGCAGATAACCTGGGGCTGAAGGTAAGGGGCTGGTAAGGCAAGCAGATAACCTGGGGCTGGTAAGGCAAGCAGATAACCTGGGGCTGAAAGTATGGGGCTGGTAAGGCAAGCAGATAACCTGGGGCTGAAAGTATGGGGCTGGTAAGGCAAGCAGATAACCTGGGGCTGAAGGTAAGGGGCTAGTAAGGCAAGCAGATAACCTGGGGCTGAAGGTAAGGGGCTGGTAAGGCAAGCAGATAACCTGGGGCTGGTAAGGCAAGCAGATAACCTGGGGCTGAAAGTAAGGGGCTGGTAAGGCAAGCAGATAACCTGGGGCTGAAGGTAAGGGGCTAGTAAGGCAAGCAGATAACCTGGGGCTGGTAAGGCAAGCAGATAACCTGGGGCTGAAAGTAAGGGGCTGGTAAGGCAAGCAGATAACCTGGGGCTGGTAAGGCAAGCAGATAACCTGGGGCTGGTAAGGCAAGCAGATAACCTGGGGCTGGTAAGGCAAGCAGATAACCTGGGGCTGAAGGTAAGGGGCTGGTAAGGCAAGCAGATAACCTGGGGCTGAAAGTATGGGGCTGGTAAGGCAAGCAGATAACCTGGGGCTGGTAAGGCAAGCAGATAACCTGGGGCTGAAAGTATGGGGCTGGTAAGGCAAGCAGATAACCTGGGGCTGAAGGTAAGGCGCTGGTAAGGCAAGCAGATAACCTGGGGCTGAAGGTAAGGGGCTGGTAAGGCAAGCAGATAACCTGGGGCTGAAGGTAAGGGGCTGGTAAGGCAAGCAGATAACCTGGGGCTGAAGGTAAGGGGCTGGTAAGGCAAGCAGATAACCTGGGGCTGAAGGTAAGGGGCTGGTAAGGCAAGCAGATAACCTGGGGCTGGTAAGGCAAGCAGATAACCTGGGGCTGGTAAGGCAAGCAGATAACCTGGGGCTGGTAAGGCAAGCAGATAACCTGGGGCTGAAGGTAAGGGGCTGGTAAGGCAAGCAGATAACCTGGGGCTGAAGGTATGGGGCTGGTAAGGCAAGCAGATAACCTGGGGCTGAAGGTAAGGGGCTGGTAAGGCAAGCAGATAACCTGGGGCTGAAGGTAAGGGGCTGGTAAGGCAAGCAGATAACCTGGGGCTGAAGGTAAGGGGCTGGTAAGGCAAGCAGATAACCTGGGGCTGAAGGTAAGGGGCTGGTAAGGCAAGCAGATAACCTGGGGCTGAAGGTAAGGGGCTGGTAAGGCAAGCAGATAACCTGGGGCTGGTAAGGCAAGCAGATAACCTGGGGCTGGTAAGGCAAGCAGATAACCTGGGGCTGAAGGTAAGGGGCTGGTAAGGCAAGCAGATAACCTGGGGCTGAAGGTAAGGGGCTGGTAAGGCAAGCAGATAACCTGGGGCTTAAGGTAAGGGGCTGGTAAGGCAAGCAGATAACCAGAAGGTTGGTGAGAATAGGGGAACTTATATAGGCATTTGTATGGGAAATCTTAGAGTAACCCTAAGCAAGCAGACAGCCACACACACACACACATGACTGCCATATTGTGCACTCGCACTTCAAACTATCATGGAAAGCACAGCTATACAGACAATTCAATCCTGTTGTATTACTTTACTTTATTACTAAAACAATACGCAAAATTATTAGGCTATTAACATTAAACATGCATGGATGGTGTGCCTGCTGGGGAGAAAAATCTACTTAATATTAGAAATATTGAAGACGTTATAAAGAATATAAAAATGGATATGACAACTAAATAGACACCATGTAACACTGGATACTGTTGGACTATAGCTACGCTACAGCTTTTGGCACCTAGAGGGCTGCATGTTGCCCAAACCTATAAATGCACAAGAAGTGAGAAGTTTAATGGACAATAAAGCAAGACACACAGGCTACTCTGATGCTTTCTCGGTTATTCTCCAAATCCCTAGCATTGTTGGAGGCTCATTATAAACATTGCAAGTTGGCTGCACTTTATGCAGCACATTCGTATACTGTGCGCTACTGCAGTACGGCTGGCTGGCAATGGATGAAGCTAATTCAATACAACAAATGCTCTCAGGAATAGTGCTGGGTATACCTGGCTCTGCCAACAAGAGGAGAAAGGGGCCACAGATTGGGACTTCCATTACAGCCCTTCCATATGGGAGGGAGAGTGCTGGGTGAAGCAATCTGTATAAGCTTAAATCCTTTACTCTAATTGGGGGTTCCCAGAACTCCAGCCCAATACTGTAAAGTAATTTAAAGGAAACTATACCCCCAAACAATGTCTATAAAAATATGGAATATTATATAATATAAAACAGCTAATTTGTAAAACACTGCTCCATTTAAACACATTTTCATTTTTTGTCCCCTGGAATCATCCAATTCAACAAACCAAGGGCGCACGTACATGTTGGGTCACATGGACAGAATTCTGCCTTTTACTCCCACACTACTTCCTGTTACAGTTAGAGCTGCATTATTTCCTGTCAGCTGATCTCTGAGGGAGCACCCAGCCCATCACTAAATGGCGGCTCAAGGGAAAGGATGTAAAAGGGCAATATTTACTGATATTTATTCCAGTTTGGTAAGATTGTTTGAAAAATCACTTAATATGATATAACCTATCTGTTGGTTAAGTATTAATTCTGGGGGTATAGTTTTCCTTTAAAAGTTGGTAAAACTTACAATTTGTTTACCCACAATCCAATGTTCTAACCCATCAATGCAGTATAATAGTGGGCACTGTGATACTCAGGGTTGCCACCTTTTTTTTTAATATAATACTGGCCTTTAAGCCAAGGGGTGGGCTGTGATGTAATTTTGGGGCAGGGCTATGACATAAGGGGAAATAGGTGGATCAATTGGAGAAAGGGTGAATGTGACTGGGCAGGGAAATGGGTGGCATTGGTGGGTAAAATGGCAGCATGGTTGGGGAAATGGGCCTGTGAATATAAAGGCTGATCAGTGTGGAGAAGGTGAGCAAAGGGGGGGATTTATACTGTATAATTATTGTATAATAATAATTACTGTATAATTAACTAATTACTAGTACTAATTTACTGGCAATGTTTGAATGTAAATTTGTAATATAGGTGCCGGCCCTGGCTGATGATTTACTGGCTAGGCTGGTTAAATAAGTCTTTTGTATCAAAGCCGGGAAAATGGCAAATCAGTGCAGAGAGCATGTGAGTAGATAGCATGTGGTCCATGGCACCCCTGTTCTGCCCCCGAGCACTGCACCCTCAGTGGTCACAAATAAGCCCTTGCGTATCACTATATATATATATATATATATATATATATATATACTATAATACATAACCAGGACTTCATATTGCAGTGAAAAATCAAAATGGTTAAATTGTTAATGTTTTAGTCCCCATTGGGACCTTTATCAAGACACACTAACGTTGACAAATACATTTTTTACTGCAATATGAAGTCCTGAGGTTTGTTGGTTATGTATTATATTATTTTCTGACCCGGGCATTTGCTATTATTCATTTGAGTGCACCACACTGGAGACTATATATATATATATATATATATATATGAAATCACATATGCAGAGAAAGAGTGCTCAGCGAACACAGTCAGCAATGCCACATCTATCACTGTCTGTTTACAGGAGAATAAATGGATGATAAACACAGTGCATATTTCCCCTTTAACCAGTGCATATTAATAAGCTTCTGTGTAGTGCTGTAACGTTAGGATTCCATTAATACATCCCGGCTGCTTCCCTCTGCTGTTCTGCGCCCTAGTTTGTAGTCAGTTCATTCTGCACTGATGTATATTTCATTGCCCAAGGCTTAATTTTGATTTATTGTCCATCCATAAATTAGAAAAATATGCTCTGGAATTCCATCCCGCTGAAAAGCTGTGCCTGATGTCAGGGGACTGGGTGATATTTAAGATGTCAGAAATACATATTGGATTAGTGTGCTTTGTTTCCCCACAACAGCAGGTGTTTAATCATAGCTGATGGCTGAAGTTAAATGCATTAGGACAGCATCAGCCGGGAAGATGGAGTTTTTCTAAACCATACAAACTCCAGATAAATAACTCAAAACTAATTGTTTGTCCACATCTTAGATGGCTGTTTTATGCCCTCAGTGTATTCATAATCGAAGAATTGTATAGCGTTTGTGTTATTAAGCGCTTCCCTGGGCGCGGGGCAGCAATGCAGCAGGGGTGGGCAATGATTCTGCAGTGGAACACATAATGCAATAGGGGGTTACACACACACAAAATGTATTCAAATACTAAATATATGGGTGTTTATGAATAAATATATGTATTTACATTTACTGCGGATACTAAATACAATGAAATATATCCTTAGATTTCCTGTACTCTGACTTGTGACAAATATATAGGGGAAAAATAAACCCTGTTTCCTTTACATGTTCATGGAACTCCTGTTAGTGATGTGTGGGTCAGAAAAAAGTGAACTCATACATGAACCTAACTTGCACCGAACCCTAACCCACAAAACCTATACCCGCATCGAACCCTAACCCACAAATCCTTTACCCCCCCACTGAACCCTAACCCACAAAACATATGCCCGCATCGAACCCTAACCCCCAAAACCTGTACCCAAACCCAACTCTAACCCGCAAAATGTATGTTAGTTCTGCACTCGCTTTAGGTTCCAAGACAGGGAAACATTAGGAGCAAAGGAAGTGCGTACTCCCCCAGTCTGACCTGCATTCAATTTGAACCCACAATGGGTGCCCAAATATCTACCCTACTGCCTGACCTAAAGGTAAACCTGTTGGACCCGCGGGTTGCAGGTCAACCCATCCATCACTAACTAATGTCACTTCTAATATCCTAATATTTTACAACAGGGGATACATTATTTTTTTATATAACAAATGACATCACTAAGCACCGATTCTGACATCACTAAGCACAGTTTACAGGGGTATATTTTACAGGATATTCCTGTGTAATACATGACAATATCTAACGGATGTTATGATCTCACTCCATTTCTGAATGTAGCTGCAGCGCACAAATCACCATTTTGGATGTAATTCGCCATGGTTTTTCTACCCATAACGTGGGGTATTTCACTCTATTCTTCCATATTTTTTATGTAGTTTCCCATTATCCTGTACCTAGAAATGAGCAGTGTTACAGCCTATGCATTGTCCCCCCAGCCTGTGCCGTTGGCTTCATGCAAGTCAGACTCCTGTATACAGTAGAACTGATGAGGACTGGTCGGGAGCAATTTAGCTGAAGGCCGAAGCAAGGGAGCTGAGAAGAGCAAACATTTTCAAGGTCAGCTAGTGAACTGTAACAGGCAAGTGAGATTCATGGCAAGAATTGTGTATTTTGACATTTGGCTGATTTGATTAAAAGAAAAAGTAATGGGTTTAAACAGTCGCTATGAGGATGCAGCTTGAGTTTGTTAGCTTTTCGCAAATGACTTAACAGAACAGTGATGGGAATGGAAATAGGAGTCCTCGGCACTGGGTCCACAAAAAGCAGCACTGCAAATAACAGAGGGGTGTCTATTGCTGGGATCACTATGGGTCAGCAAGTGTGTAAAAGGTATTTTGTTCTTATAAGAAGGTGTGGGGGGCTGTAAGGATGTGCCCATTGTTCCATTTAATTTCTTCTCTGCTTATCTATTCTGTTTATGGCATTGCATGTACATACAGTAGCTAGAAATTGCCCGCACAGCACCAGCACTATCCCTGTGCCAACCTGGAGAGGCCTAACGATTCTCACACTGTATACAAAGAAATAAAGGGGATAGTTGTGGGGACATGCAAGAAATTTAAATTGGGACCAGAATGATCAAAGCCCATTAATAGCTCCTGTATTGCAGACGCAGTATTATATGTGCTCCTAGTCCTGGAATAAGATAATAGAGTGCCCCATTGTGTGTCACTCAACAAATATTATTTCAGTTTGTTTAGTTTGGGGTTGCATACCCTTTGCAGTAGCCATTTAAATGGAAAAAGTGTTGGGGAGCAACACAAGCATGAAAAAGGTTCCTGGGGGTGCCAATAAGAGCTATAGTTGGCTACTTAATAGCCCCTATGTGGACTGGCAGCCTAGAAAAGGCTGTTTGGCATTTTACTTGGTTTTTATGCAACCAAAACTTTCCCTTCTTACCAGGAATTCAAAAATGGGCACCTGATTTTAGGCCATGGAGAGCAACACCCAAGGGGTTGGGGAGCAACATGTTGCTCACGAGCCACTGGTTGGGGATCACTGGCCTAGACCAATGTTACCAAATATCCCCACCCCATTTATATCTCAGAGCTTAATCATTTCACTAAATGGTGGTGACAGTTTATTTAACACCTGAGACATTTCTCTGCTGGTGCCAATAGGCTGGTAAAGGATCAACATCATCTACGGTCAGACTTACCCACCGGGATTTCTCCTGGTGTCCCAGTATCCTGGCCCTTGACTTGGTTACCCAATAAGCCCAAAATACCCAATAAGTATAATAATAGCTAGTGACTAAGTATGATACATTGCTTAGAGCCCCAATCTCAGCTTTTATAAGATGCCCCTTACTGTGGGAGGGCCGATAGCTTTGTGAGACTGTAAGAGCCAGGGTTGGTGGGGACCCCTGCTTCTCTGTACAAGTGGTGAGAAGAAAAAAACCCGCTCTGATAGAGAGGAAAGGAGAGTGGAAGCAAGAACGGCACATATCTCACCTTCGCTGTAGGATGGAGCAGAAATGCTTATTAGATATGTCAGAAAGGGAATATTCCAGCACATGATATATTAATTTCAGCCATGGAATTATTAGACACAGTTATCAAGTGTTGCCTAGAATCTCCCCAAACAAGTCGACTTTAGATACAAGAGAGGTGCATTTGCGAGAATATGCCGGAGAAGGAGAAAATGACTTTGTCATTGTGAAAAGTGAATAACAAACAAGGTTTGTCAGTTAACGTGATCAAAATGTTACCATCCTGTTGCAATTCATTTATGAAACACGAGTCATTTTATTTGCTTTGCCTAAAGTCTAACTTAGCTGCTATTTGGCAGAAATGTATATTAAGCGCATGGAGATGAGCAGGCGTGCCAATTTGTACTGACCCAATGAAGGCAATCAGTAAGCACGCCTGCTACGTTAGCGCTCGCCAGGGAAAGAGCTTATTATTCAGCTGAGCATAGAGGGCTTGTCTGTGGCCCCAGCACCAGATGGGCCCTTATATGAAAAACATTTTAGCAAAATGTCTAAAAGACACACATATATATTGTGTATCAGTGTGGGCCAACCTGCAGCCCTCCAGTTGTTGAACTCCCAGAATTCCTCTGGATTCTATATTAAAATAACGAATCATTATTATGTACCGGGTCATATCAAATTAACTCTAACCCCTGTATGTAATAAAAGTTTGCCCAGGTGCAATAACCTATAGCAACCACTATGATATTTGCTTTTAAACAGGTTGCCAGTAAATGCTACTTGCTGACTGGTTGCTATATGTGATTAGAACTGTAGCAAGCTTTGCACCATTTACTGCATAATGCCATTATTGTGTTGTACACAGTGGTGTGTGTGGTTTGGGGAAGATTTATTCTGCTGTTTTCCAGTCTGAAATGCAAGCTGGTTCCCAGGGTCAACCATTCCAACAAACAGAAAGCCCATGACAAACATAAGAGGAAAGGAAAGGAAAGACAACCCTCTCAAGGGTGTGCAAGTAGTAAATATTCATGGGATAACATTACAATTTGTACCAGCACTAAGTTCAACTACACCTAATATAGCATCTCAGTTCTTATTCCTGGGAAAAAATACCAGCCTATACATATATATATATATACACGGGTAAGGGGCTTACAGTCCTTTATATATACAGGTATGGGACCAACAATCTTTTATATATACAGGTGTGGGACCTACAATCCTTTATATATACAGGTATGGGACCTACAGTCCTTTATATATACAGGTGTGGGACCTACAATTCTTTATATATACAGGTATGGGACCTACAATCCTTTATATATATACAGGTGTGGGACCTACAATCCTTTATATATACAGGTGTGGGACCTACAATCCTTTATATATATACAGGTAAGGGACTTACAATCCTTTATATATACAGGTATGGGACCTACAATCCTTTATATATATACAGGTAAGGGACTTACAATCCTTTATATATACAGTTATGGGACTTACAATCCTTTATATATACAGTTATGGGACTTACAATCCTTTATATATACAGGTATGGGACTTACAATCCTTTATATATACAGGTATGGGACTTACAATCCTTTATATATACAGGTATGGGACCTACAATCCTTTATATATACAGGTATGGGACCTACAATCCTTTATATATACAGGTATGGGACCTACAATCCTTTATATATACAGGTATGGGACCTACAATCCTTTATATATACAGGTATGGGACTTACAATCCTTTATATATACAGGTATGGGACCTGTTATCCAGAATGCTCATGCAGCTTGGTTACCATCCAGTACAAGTTACTGTTTTATTATTACAGAGAAAGAGGAAACCTTTTTAAAAAATTAGAATTATTTGCTAAAATCAGAGTCTTTTGGGAGATAGCCTTCTGTAATTCGTAGCTTTCTGGATAACAGTTTCTGGATACAGCTTTAATACCTGTATATATATATACGCACAGGAATGCCATTCTTCCCTATTAATAAACTTGGCATCAAGTATTATTTTAACTGGCTACACTAGTAAAATACCAGTTAGACCCTAGCAATCAAATGGGACTCTACATCCACTTAACACTGTGGGGCCTGTTTAAAAAACCAAGATGGATTTTTTTTTATTGATTTAAGAAAATTGCAGCAAACACTACGCACCCTGCCCACCACATATCAAATGCCCCTAGCACCTTGTAGCTGGCGTTAACAAACCCAGCTTGATTCTATAGATGTGGTAAAACCCTGTATTGGATTTTAATGTTTAAATATGGTTTTTTTATTTTAATAATGTTTCTCTAAATAATAGAAGACCCTTTATCCAGAAAATGTCAGGTACTAAGCATTTAGGTGATGGATCCCATACCTTTAATTGATACATATGTAAATAAACGTAATCATCTCCTTTGATATTGTTATTTAAGCCTCTTGAGATGATTGTGGTTAGTAATTCAGCTCCCTAAGGATCACTGCTTAAAGTGACAACTGTTTTGTAATGTCGTATGATTACTCAGCTCAATAACAAATTGCAAATTGTGAATAAATTAGCTATAATGGAGTCTGCAGTTGATTTGTGCTTCCCTTGGCTAAGGCAGCCATTTCTATTGGGTTGTACTTAGCTCCTTCTAGGCCTTCAGGGCATCAGTCGGCGGGGGGAGAGGGAACAAGGGCAGGTGTCTGCCAGGAACACAGAGAAGCCAGTGGGTGGCATTATCCCGGACACCGACCCATCTCTCTCCCATCCCTAATGCTACCGTTTAGCAGCTCCAGTGCCTTGGGCAATGTTGATGTTTCTGGCCACGATGTCACCACATTCTCCACTGACAGGGTAACACATCCACTTTCAGTTTGTCCAAAGGGCCTCTTTAATAGCTCCCCTGGAAGTAATAATTCATTATGGAGCACATTCAGGGAAGAACAGAGCTGAAGTGCCTTGATGGGATTAAAGCAAACCCCTGCAGAGATGATTTAGGAAGCATGATAATTCACTTAAATAGAGGCCTAGGCTGGATTGCTAGACAGGGAAATGGAACTGTAGCCGAGTTGAAAAGGCACATTTAAAGCCAGCACGAGCCGACTGAGCTCATTAGCAATATTTAAGAGATCTCACTGAACACTGAAAGCCATAAAAACCCAGAACTATTTTATCTACCTCCGGCTTAGTGGCCTTTAGCTACACTCCGGCTGAATATTAAAGCTGAAATGGCCGGTGCAACACATTTGCAGAAGCCGTTCTTCTGGCTGTTATTGGTATGGTTGGTTTAGCTTCCCATTTGCTAACCTTTAACAAATGTGTATGATTTGCAAAGCAGAGCTTTATATGTGACGCTTCAGGGAACGAGGAGAAATATGGCTCAGTGCCGGGCTGCGCTTGGGAGCAATGGGTATTTGCATTGAACAAAGGGACGCGAGAGGGATAATGTAGGATGATACATGGCAGCGCCCATCTGCACCGCTCCTTTGTAATGGAATATGTGCATAACTTTACTTATCTCTAATATGAACTCATTAGACTAAAAGATTTCCCTTTCTCCTTATACTTGCACATTTGGTTAAACACCTTTTCACATAAGCACTCACTATCAATTCATTATTTTACCCTTTCCCTTTAAGATATGTCTCTCTCTCTCTCCCTCTTTCACTCGCTCTCTCTCTCTCTCTCCCTATATATATATATATATATATATAATATATAATATATATACAGAGCCACCATCAATACCTTCGGGGCCACATACAAGTTATTTATATAGGGCCCTTCATGAACACAAGTACACATTGCCAAAATTTTGGCCACTCCCCTTGTGTGTGCAATATAAACAGCTAAAGTCCCCTATACTAAGCAGTTCATAGAATGATTTTCAATTAATGTGCTAATAAACAGTCAATTTATGTACAGTCCCTAAATTCAATCTCCTTCCTACCCCTGCTCTGTCATTGCTTGATATGAAACTACACAAGTTTTTTCACAAGTTACATAAACTGCATAAGTTTAGGGGCCCAATTACTAGTCAGTGGTGGTTCATAAAAATAGTAAAAATATAGTAAAAAGAAAGTGTTAATAAGTGAGTCTTCTAATTAGGGGTCATTGGAGTTTATAACCAGTCATTCCACTGCTGAAGATTCATGTAGGAGACACTAATATAATTCAGTAAATAGCTCCCAAAATAAACAGCTGATACTTTACTATAATAATCAGTTCATATAAATAGTTAAAATGAATAAATGAGCTAATAAGTCAGTCAGTTCATTGGGGAGAAGTAGAATTAACCTTAAGTTGTTTAATTCATTGGGGGTCAGTGGTGTTTGCCCCTTCTGCCCCTGCCTGCCTCTTCTTGGCATAGTCTTTTGCTTCTACGCAAGTTACCTAAGTTTCTAGGCAAGTTACACCAGTTTCTAAAGTTTTGTAGGCAACTTTTGCGGAGGTTACACAAATTGTGTAAGTTTTAGCGTAACTTTGAACATGAAAAAGATAAAAATGAAGACCAAGTACAGATTGTCTCAGAATATCACTATCTATCTATAATTTATAGGCAAACTAACCCTTTACCTTTGTTTCCCCTGATATATTACAAAGATTATATCATATTGCCTCTCTCATCTAAGCTGTACACATTAAGGTTTCTACTTTATTATTATCATTGTGTATACTAGGCCTCCAAACCTGTAGCACAGTGATACCATGGCACCCCAACAGCGTTACATCATTTACAGCAATCAAGGTAGTCATCATAAGGCACCCAAGTCTGCTGGGATTACAGGACACCATAGACACCAGTGCAGCCCTGCAGCATCAGTTTTGATTCAAATTCAAATTCAAATTTTTATTTGTCACATACACAATCATACACAGTAAGATATGCAGTGAAATGCTTATACGACCGCCAAGACAATTTAAAGCTTATAAGAGGAGAAAGAGAAAAAAAAAAAAAAAAAATTTAAAAATTTGTCAAAGAAAGATGGTGTGCAAATATGCAAATATACATAAGGTGTCTTATTAAGGTGCCTTAATAAAGTGACTTTGTGCCAAGGATCATTTGTGCAATGATCCAATTGTAGACATTAAAGTGTCTTTGTGCAATGGTCCAGATGTAAAAAAAAAAAAAAAAAAGACAAACATGTAAATGTAGATGTGAGCATAAATGTGCGTGAATGTGTCCATAGTGTCTATGGATATTGAGGAATGTATTAGTTCTACATGGTGGTGTGGTTGAGAGATCTTATCGCCTGCGGGAAGAAGCTCCTCCTCATTCTTTCTGTATTGGCCTTCAGGGAGCGGAATCGCTTCCCAGACCGCAACAGAGTAAACAGTCCATTGTTGGGATGACTGAGGTCCTTCACGATCTTCCTGGCCTTGGTCCAGCACCGCTTGATGTAGATTGAGTGTAGGTCGGGGAGCTCAGTGCGGATGATGCGCTCGGCCGATCGCACTACCCTCTGTAGAGCTCGTCTGTCCTGCATGGTGCTGTTCCCGAACCAGGTCATAATGTTTCCCGTCAGGATGCTCTCTATGGTGCAGGAGTAGAAATTCCTGAGCACCTTGGAGGGCAGTCTGAAGTCTCTCAAGTGCCTGAGGTGGTACAGACGCTGCCGTGCCTTTTTTACCACGGTGTTGATGTGACAGGACCATGCCAGGTCCTGCGTGATGTGAACACCAAGGTATCTGAAGCTGTCCACTCATTCATGATACATCTGAAGCTGTCACTCACTCATGATACATTATGATAGCTATAACCTTTTTAACTGCAAACGTTTTGATCATTTTTCATTGATGCCTAAAAGGGTTGTTCACCTTTTTTTGGCGAAGGTGGCAGAATTCCAAAACCAACTGCCACTGATTGTCGTTTATATTATTGTGGTTTTTTATTAACAAACCTGATAACAGCTGTTCAAAAGGCAAGAAAAGTCAGTTTGGCTTCTGCTACATTCTTTCAGGAGTCAGAACACTTACACACAGACACATACACACAGGACCTGGTATCCAGAATGCTCATGACCTGGGGTTTTCCTGTAATTTGGATCCCAATACCTTCAGTCTACTATAAAAATCATTTAAATATTAAATAAACCCAGTAGGGTTGTTTTACCTCCAATAATGATTCATTATATCTTAGGGTCAAATACAAGGCACTGATTTTTTATTACAAGGGAAAAGGAAATCATTTTTAAAAGTCTGAATTATTTGATTAAAATGGAGTCTATGGGAGATGGCCTTCCCATAATTAGGAGCTTTCTAGATAACGGGTTTCCAGATAATGGATACCCTACATATATTTATTTAAATGACCATTTAGCAAATATGTTATTGTACTTAAAATGTGCATTATAGACGAATGCATTGATGGCAGAGATCTGAGCAAGAAAGTGGAATATTAAGATTTATATGAATCTATAAGCCTATTAAAGTCCAGTAAAACCTGTCCTTCAGACCACCTTTTTGAAGATATCACTTCCCTGAGGGGACCACTAAATTTAGGGCTAAATTATTTTCCCATAAAGGACAATGAAAAGAAAGTGATTATATTAAGGCCACTTCCACTATGCTTTCTTTTTCACTGTGAGACCAAAACGATTCCAAATAGTAAAATAACATTGGTTTTTGACCTTGTTAATGAGGCTTCCAAATGAAAGGACAATTCAGCCTGAGTATCTGCCCAATGGCGAGAGCAAAATCACTGCTGGAGTTCAAAGACTGACCAAAGGCATAAAGTCCTTATTTATGTGGGATACTAGTCCTCATTTATACAGGATACTAGTCCTCATTTATACAGAATACTAGTCCTCATTTATACAGAATACTAGTCCTCATTTATACAGGATAATAGTCCTCATTTATACAGGATACTAGTCCTCATTTATACAGGATACTAGTCCTCATTTATACAGGATACTAGTCCTCAGTTATACAGGATACTAGTCCTCATTTATACAGAATACTAGTCCTCATTTATACAGGATACTAGTCCTCATTTATACAGGATACTAGTCCTCATTTATACAGGATACTAGTCCTCATTTATACAGGATACTAGTCCTCATTTATACAGAATACTAGTCCTCATTTATACAGGATACTAGTCCTCATTTATACAGGCTACTAGTCCTTATTTATGCAGGATACTAGTCCTCATTTATACAGGATACTAGTCCTCGTTTAAACAGGATACTAGTCCTCATTTATACAGGACACTAGTCCTCATTTATACAAAATACCAGGGCTGTGGAGTCGGTAGATAAATTCTCCGACTCCGACTCCTCAATTTCTGATACTTCCGACTCCGACTCCACGACTCCGACTCCTCTGTTTTTAATATGCTAATATATTTTATACATTCACTTAAAACACAACTGAACTGATAATAAACTGATAGACAATTTTATCTATACTCCTACTCCTAATGATTTCCCTAGAATCCCATAGTCATGTTTAAAGTTTAAGCTAACATTACAGCTGAATTACAGCAGTTTTTCAAATGTTTTAAAGCTTCAGTCTTAAACTATTGACTATCCATTCCCTTCACGTATACAAGTATTTCTAGTCCTGCAAATTTTTTTTACTTAATTAGTTATCAGTGAGAGTTAGGCTGGGTTCCCAGTGGGCATTGGGTTCCCTGTAACAGAGGAACCCGACGCAGTGGAGCTGCCGCACCTTAACTGTGCGTTACGTCCCATTTAGTGAAGCATACAGTCAATGAAAAGCATGCTTCATGGTCGCTCAATGTGTTCGTTTATGCACTGGGTGCATTGGGCTTTATTCTTATAGCAGAGAAGTAATTAATTATGACTGTTTGTGAATTGGGACATTTAAACGTGGTTTTTTTTTTTTTTTAATTTAAATTTAGTAGGAGTCGGAGTCGGTTCATTTTTTGCCGACTCCGACTCCAGGTACCCAAAATTGCCTCTGACGCCTCGACTCCGACTCCACAGCCCTGCAAAATACTCGTCCTCATTTACACAGGATACTAGTCCTCATTTATACAGTAAACTAGTCCTCATTTATACAGGACACTAGTCCTCATTTATACAGGATACTAGTCCTCATTTACATAGGATACTAGTCCTCATTTATACAGGACACTAGTCCTCATTTATACAAAATACGAGTCCTCATTTATACAGCATACTAGTCCTTATTTCTACAGGATACTAGTCCTCATTTATACAGGATACTAGTCCTCATTTATATAGGATACTAGTCCTCATTTATACAGGACACTAGTCCTCATTTATACAGGATACTAGTCCTCATTTATATAGGATACTAGTCCTCATTTATACAGGACCCTAGTCATCAGTTATACAAAATACGAGTCCTCATTTATACAGGATACTAGTCCTCATTTATACAGGATACTAGTACTCATTTATACAGGATACTAGTCCTCATTTATACAGGCTACTAGTCCTCATTTATGCAGGATACTAGTCCTCATTTATAAAGGATACTAGTCCTCATTTATTTATTATACTAATCCTTATTTATACAGGATACTAGTCCTCATTTGTAAAGGATACTCGTCCTCATTTATACAGGATACTATTCCTTATTTATAAAGGATACTTGTCCTCATTTATACAGGATACTAGTCCTTATTTATACAGGATACTAGTCCTCATTTATACAGGATACTAGTCCTCATTTATAAAGGATACTAGTCTTCATTTATTCAGTATACTAGTCCTTATTTATACAGGATACTAGTACTCATTATACAGGCTACTAGTCCTCATTTATACAGGATACTAGTACTCATTTGTAAAGGATACTCGTCCTCATTTATACAGGCTAGTAGTCCTCATTTATACAGGATACTAGTCCTCATTCATACAGGATACTAGTCCTCATTTATACAGGATACTAGTCCTCATTTATACAGGCTACTAGTCCTCATTTATGCAGGATACTAGTCCTCATTTATAAAGGATACTAGTCTTCATTTATTCAGTATACTAGTCCTTATTTATACAGGATACTAGTACTCATTATACAGGCTACTAGTCCTCATTTATACAGGATACTAGTCCTCATTTATACAGGCTACTAGTCCTCATTTACACAGGATACTAGTCCTCATTTATAAAGGATACTAGTCTTCATTTATTCAGTATACTAGTCCTTATTTATACAGGATACTAGTACTCATTATACAGGCTACTAGTCCTCATTTATACAGGATACTAGTCCTCATTTATGCAGGATACTAGTCCTCATTTATAAAGGATACTAGTCCTCATTAATTCAGTATACTAATCCTTATTTATACAGGATACTAGTACTCATTTATACAGGCTACTAGTCCTCATTTATACAGGATACTAGTCCTCATTTATACAGGCTACTAGTCCTCATTTACACAGGATACTAGTCCTCATTTATAAAGGATACTCGTCCTCATTTATACAGGATACTAGTCCTCTTTTATAAAGGATACTCGTCCTCATTTATACAGGATACTAGTCCTCTTTTATAAAGGATACTAGTCCTCATTTATACAGGCTACTAGTCCTCATTTATACAGGGTACTAGTCCTCATTTATACAGGATACTAGTCCTCATTTATGCAGGATACTAGTCCTCATTTATAAAGGATACTAGTCCTCATTAATTCAGTATTCTAATCCTTATTTATACAGGATACTAGTACTCATTTATACAGGCTACTAGTACTCATTTATACAGGCTACTAGTCCTCATTTATACAGGATACTAGTCCTCATTTATACAGGCTACTAGTCCTCATTTACACAGGATACTAGTCCTCATTTATAAAGGAAACTCGTCCTCATTTATACAGGATACTAGTCCTCATTTATACAGGATAATAGTCCTCATTTATACAGGCTACTAGTCCTCATTTATACAGGATACTAGTCCTCTTTTATAAAGGATACTAGTCCTCATTTATACAGGCTACTAGTCCTCATTTATACAGGATACTAGTCCTCATTTATGCAGGATACTAGTCCTCATTTATAAAGGATACTAGTCCTCATTTATTCAGTATACTAGTTCTTATTTATACAGGAAACTAGTACTCATTTATACAGGCTACTAGTCCTCATTTATACAGGCTACTAGTCCTCATTTATACAGGATACTAGTCCTCATTTATACAGGATACTAGTCCTCATTTATACAGGCTACTAGTCCTCATTTATACAGGATACTAGTCCTCATTTATAAAGGATACTAGTCCTCATTTATACAGGCTACTAGTCCTCATTTATACAGGCTACTAGTCCTCATTTATACAGGCTACTCGTCCTCATTTATACAGGATACTCGTCCTCATTTATACAGGATACTAGTCCTCATTTATACAGGCTACTAGTCCTCATTTATACAGGCTACTAGTCCTCATTTATACAGGATACTAGTCCTCATTTATTTAGGATACTCGTCCTCATTTTTACAGGATACTAGTGCCTCCTAGCATTATTTCTACAGCCACTATCAATCTCCTATCTATCTGTCTTTCTTTCTATCTCTTATAATAGACACACAGCTGAAACTATGAGAGTCTTAAAGAAAATAAACAAAATAAATTTCTCTTTCCCAACTTTACGCAACAACCCATACAAGCAAGTCACTGGTAAAAAGTAAATATGTGGCCAGTCAGTCATACAGTATATTGTATTATTATGTAAGTAGTGAGTGCCCACGCTGAGACACACAGACCTGCTAATCTTGTTTATGCTTGTTTACTTGTGACTGGTCATGCCCCAGACTATACAGGTATGGGACCTGTTATCCAGAATGCTTAAGACCTGTGGTTTTCTGGATAAGGGATCTTTCTGAAATTTAGATCTCCATACCTTAAGTATACTAAAATCATTTAAACATGAAATAAACCCAATAGGATTGTTTTGGCACCAATATGGACTCATGCAGCTTAGTTACCATTGAGCACAAGGTACTGTTTTACTGTAACAGAGGAAAAGGGAATCAGTGTTAAAAATGATAATCAGTTTCTTACAAGGTGGTTTCTGAACATCTTGGATTACAGGTTTTTGGATAAGGAATCTCATAGTCATACCGCTAGGGGATCTGTTAACTGGAATTAAGATATAATTATTCCTTATTGGAATCAACAAAATTCAATTGGGTTTATTTACCGTTTACATGATTTTCAGTAGACTTGAGGTATGGAGATTCGAAATTATGGAAAGATCCCTTATCCATAAACCCCAGGTCCCAAGCATTCTGGATAACAGGTCCCATACCTGTACTGCACTGGCTGCCAACAGAAAGAATAAATGTCCTAACACAATCAACTGAACTACATGGGCAGAGTATAAGCACATCATTATAAAACCAAGAGTATTAATATGATATTGATTTTCTCTTTGCTCTACTTTATTTGCCTTTACCCTCTGCTCTTCTGGGAAAGCTTTTCACTAGATGTTGGAATGTTGTTGATGGTATTTGTTTCCAGGCCTGGCTTGTAGGGCTCTGTGCAGGCAAATCAAGTTCTACTCCCATCTCAGCAAACCCATTCTGTATTGCCCTTACACTATGCGTGTATCTTGCTGAAACAGGAAAGGGCCCTTTCCCACACTTTTGCCACAAAGTAAGAAGGTGAAAATGACATGTCCACATACTTTTGGCTATGAAATTTGCAAGTCTGTAGCCTACAACACTGGTTATAAATAGTTCCATCTACATGTCTGTCCAACACAGTATATAAACAGCAAAAAGTCTTCCCTTGGGTTGGAAGAAAATATACATTTGCCGAGCTGCTTCCATTTATTCTTGGATGTAGCAGACATTAGGTCCTGCATCAGCAAAGAATGAAGTAAATCATATCTATATGAAATTTGCAGGATATAAGTGTAGGGGAGAGTTGTGCAATTGATAACCAAATGAGCCTGAAAAAAGGGGAATTATGAAATTCCTCAACTACAGTCCTGCAATAAAGATTGCCATATTTCACAGCAAAAAACGCAAATGTCAAAGCCAATCACAAGATATTGCACCACTGAATTACCGGCAGCAGGATCTACAGCCTGTCTTTGCCAGGAGCTCTCGCTAAGCCTGACTTTCATGCTCAATAAAACTTTAGGAAATACAATCTCTGTTGCTCCTAGCAGGATACCGACACTTTAACATCATGAACAGCACTGAAATAGGTTTTTTCCAAGTGTCTTCTCTCATGAGCAGAGGGGTGTTATTTCCTTTCTCTTATACAGAACAGAGTTGAATAAATATTAGAATTCCCTTTACTGACACTAACATTTAAAAAGAATCACAGGATTTTCTGCATCAACTGATTCTTCATTTAATCCCACAGATCAAGTGACATGTAACTGTTTGATTTACTCTACAACAGGGACGCACCCCAAGATACAATCCCTCAGTCACCTTCTCCAGCCTTATAATGTCAGCCATTAAGAATCTATAATAAGTATCTTTATAAATGATGGCGTCATATACAGTGCTTGGTGATCACTAGTCACTTACTGAAATGTATGTTTTTCAAGAAATAATTCCCTCCTACTATAGGTAAAAGGACATTATAATATATGAGATATATAATCCCATAGATTGTAAACTCTACGGGGCAGGGACCTCCTTCCTCTTGTGTCCTCGACTCTTAACTCATTGTAGCTGTATTTATCTTGTATCTATCTGTATTTATTGTTGTACTTTGTATTTATCTATTATTATCTTATTAACCCCTTGTTTGTATTAATGTATTCTACTGTACAGCGCTGCGTACATAAGTAGCGCTTTATAAATAAAGATATACATACAGTACATACATACATACATACATACATACATAAGAGATGCATGACCATGGCCCTCCTTGCTGACATTGAATGATTATATATACAATAGGGGTGCATAATTTCCCTTTATATAATCCATAGTATGGCAAATTTCCAGTGCAGCTGGAGATGTAAGAACACATCATTATAACATAAAGTGACAGACACACTGAATTACTATTGCTATAGCAATGATTACATGCACCAGTGTAGACCACCACCAGCAGATGGAAAATATGGAGATGGAAAGCGCACCATAGGCACAACCATAAGCGTAATCATATGTAAAGGAAATTATACCAACTAATTCCAAAATGGTATTGGCCCCATGCGTGAAGAAAAGAGTGACTGACAAAATCAGAGCCAAAACTGTGTGTGGGAAAGGTGGCATTTTGGCTATAAGGTGTGTGTGTGTATAGTGAGCTCCCTGTCATACAAATATCCCAAGATTGCCATGCTTCTGTTGCCAGTGATCACTCCCAAGAGAAGGAACATCCACATTTAATTCACATACTGTATGTTCATATGTTTCCCTTACTCAGCACAATTATTTCCATAAGATCTAGTGTCAGTTTAAGTAAAAGGAAGAGCAGGGCTCAGTGATAAGAAATAATAAAAAGCTGACTCAAGGAATGGGTTCATCTAGAGAAAAGGGGTACACACATGAAGAAGGAAGACAATAGGGTAGATAACAAAGGTGAGTGGAGGTGACAATAGCTCAGTGATATATCAGCACCCTCACTTATAAAGCATAACGTACCCACTTCTACAATTTAAAGGCTGTAAGAAGTCACCTTGGAGGTCTACATGAATTTTGGGGTTACAGCCTCATTGCACCCCCACCTAATGGTTTAAAATTGGTGAGGACTTTCCCTTTTGAGATATAAATATCACAATATAATGTATAATATTTACAATAAAGGCAGTCTGCAATTTGTTGGTGCGTTATTCCATAAATATTAGTAACGTTTTGGCTCCTGATAAGGGCCTTTTTCAAGATCCTTGAACCTTGATGATGTTCACCCAAGTGCTTATCAGCCTATATTTCTATTCCTAAATCTTCCCCTTTTGTAAGATTTTAAACTTCTGTAGAGTCATTTCCTTTGCCTTGTAACCCTTTTCTGACACTCTTCTACTCAATCCTGCCAAGGGCTCAAAATACCATAGGGATGTAAACAATTGGTTCTGGAGTTCAAAGTGTCCTATTATAAAGATAACTTAAATCTCAGCCATAAAGTATAAAAGAACTGCTGTTTGTGTATGAGAGAGAGGAGGAGGTTTGGTTACACCTCTCTTGTCAGTACAACAGCTGCAATAGTCACTGTAAGTTCTCACTGTTTTCAGCCACAAACATAATTGTTTTATGATGATAGTGTCCATGTCATTTTGTTAGCACCACAGCCTGCATTGGCTTTGTATGTCACTGAAACAATACTACCATGCAACTTATAGAATATAAAGAAAGTATAGCATTCTCTGTTTCCCTAATCTGAATGGCAATATGCCACAATAGAGCTTTATTGCTGAATGTGTTTAGAAACTTATTTCAGAAACTTATTTAGCATATTTTAAGTGCTAAGTAGTAAAATGGATTTGAAACACCTGTTCCTTATTTCTTATTAATCATAATTATTTCCTTGTTAATTATAATTCTGTTACTTCTACTAATTGCATTTTTTTTTGTCATTAAGTATTTGCATTATTTACAGAACTCTGAGCATTTGTGTGAGTTTATACATAGTTACATATCTGTGTGTGTGTATATATATATATATATGTATGTGTGTGTATATATGTATGTGTGTGTATGTATGTACATATGTGTGTGTATATATATATATATATATATGTTTGTAGATTGTAAGCTCTTTTGGGCAGGGCTCTCTTCACCTCTTGTATCGGTTATTGATTGCTTTATATATTACTCTGTATGTCCAATGTATGAAACCCACTTATTGTACAGCGCTGCGGGATATGTTGGCGCTTTATAAATAAATGTTAATAATAATAGTAATGTATGTGTGTGTATATGTGTGTGTATGTATATATATATATATGACTTATAACACAGCACCCAAAGGCCTTGTCCCAAAATAAACCCAAAAATATTTCTCCTATGAGACAAACTATAGTTTTTTGTACATTTGGCACAAGCCCTATACATATATATATATATAATGCAAAAGAATATCCCACACTCACAGGACTTACAAAAAATAAAGAATTTTTATTGGTCCAATAAAAATTTCTTTATTTTTTGTAAGTCCTGTGAGTGCGGGATATTCTTTTGCATTATCTCTATCTATGGCATTCTGCACCCAGGCACCTGAGTTCCCTGAATGAGACGTGAGTGCCTGATTCTCCTAGACTGTATATATATATATATATATATATATATATATATATATATATATATATATATATATATATAAAATAATCATCTGTGGCCAGCACACCCTTCAATGTTTCATCAAAAATTTTTTTATTGTAGATATATTGTTAAAACCAACGTTTCGGTCCTTATTAGGACCTTTCTTAAGGATTATCCTTGAGAAAGGTCCTAATAAGGACCGAAACGTTGGTTTTAACAATATATCTACAATAAAAAAAAATTTCATGAAACATTGAAGGGTGTGCTGGCCACAGATGATTATTTTCTATACAGACATAATTTTGGCTATGCACCCCGCAGAATATTGAGCCTTGGAGTGCGGACACCATTTGGATTGATATATATATAATATATGCACATCGTATACAAGTTTATATTAATTAGACTATGGTAGTAAAGTAGATATTAGGATTATTGTTAGTATTTAAACACTCCTATACTGAAGTATAGCTCCATGTTCAAGAGCTCAGAGCCCATGGGTGTTCTGGTTGAACAAAGGGAGCTAACAAATAAAATCAAGTAAAAAGATAATACAAATGAAACAAATACAATATATTTGCCATCTATGGGAGAACACAAAAACCTGTATTCCTGCCACAGAAATATTTCTGCATGTTACGTATAGTAACACATTGCTGCGGTGTGACATGACAAAGGCCATTTGTCTTTGCTTCTCTTGCTAATGTTTCCTTTTTGTTAGTTATTCTAAGTTTCACAAAGGCTGCCTGAGATCGATCCCATTCTAGCGTGTTATCTGTGCTGCCTGTGACATAGAAACCTCTTTCTGGCCCCAAGTCCCAGCAAGTGGCCAGTGCCACCAACAGCTCTGACACTGGGTTATTTGTTGCTGTGCTTTGCACATTAATCCAGTGACAATTAGGTGTCAGAGCACAGTGTTTCTGCTTGCTGATAGCCTTGGGCTGTGTGCTTCAAGCCCTAATCAGGAGTGTAAACTCTGCTATATTTCAATTTGGAGAAGCGCTCTTCCGCTAAGAGGCCCCTGGCACTACGATAAATAAAACGCCTATTTACTCTATTGCCACACTTAGACATCTAATGCACTTACTACCAGCCCCCTAATCATAGGCTACAGTTTAATCCGCCTATAAATCACTCCATTCTCATCCCAGAGATTAGTCAAGCCATTTTCCTAAATCCCCACAATGAACACTGTTTCCCTTTCTTGTTAGTCAAAAGCTAGATGATTTTTATTAGGTTAAAGACCAGCTCACAGATGGTAAATCGCATGGAAAGAAATGAGGTGTAGAAATGCATTTAGTAGTACACACTGGATCAAAAAAAGGATGCCAGGCTCCACAAATAAATAAGAGAAAAAAAGGAAAGAAAAGAAAGAAAGAAACCAATTAAATTAAAAAATGTAAAATTGTGTAACGGTTAACAAGGAAAAGGAGAAGGAAAAATAAGATGAAGGGAGACTTGGTTATCAAAATTTGAGTTTTTTTCAACTCTAATAAACCCAAAATTTCCCCAAACTGAAATGTTTGCTTATTTATTAAAAAAGGTAAATAAACTGTGAAAAAAACTGGAAAGCACCAAACTGGTAGTCTAGCCATCATTTAGCAAACAAAAAAAAAATCAAAACATTAAAATTGAAAGTAATTGCTTACATTTTGCCTGGGGAAACTGCCATTGACTTCTACATGTACTTGCAAGCATTTAGAAGTGCTTTAGAAGTTTTGCATTTTAATTTTTTAAAATTTTGTGCTTAATAAATATCGAACATTTGAATTTTGGAAGTCCTAATTCAAATTCATAAGTTTTGATGCAAAATAAATGTAAATCGTGGCAAAAATTCTAATACTGGGTTGTTGCAGTTTTGTAAAGACACAAAGTATAATATAGTCAGTATTTAATATAATATAGTCAGTATATAATATAATATAGTCAGTATTTAATATAATATAGTCAGTATAAAATATAATATAGTCAGTATTTAATATAATATAGTCAGTATATAATATAATATAGTCAGTATTTAATATAATATAGTCAGTATATAATATAATATAGTCAGTATTTAATATAATATAGTCAGTATATAATATAATATAGTCAGTATTTAATATAATATAGTCAGTATATAATATAATATAGTCAGTATTTAATATAATATAGTCAGTATATAATATAATATAGTCAGTATATAATATAATATAGTCAGTATATAATATAATATAGTCAGTATTTAATATAATATAGTCAGTATATAATATAGTCAGTATATAATATAATATAGTCAGTATTTAATATAATATAGTCAGTATATAATATAATATAGTCAGTATTTAATATAATATAGTCAGTATATAATATAATATAGTCAGTATTTAATATAATATAGTCAGTATATAATATAATATAGTCAGTATATAATATAATATAGTCAGTATATAATATAATATAGTCAGTATTTAATATAATATAGTCAGTATATAATATAGTCAGTATATAATATAATATAGTCAGTATTTAATGTTAACTAAATATCAGCTCTGAGTGATAATGAAACGGTGTAGAGGAAAATCTAGCTGAATTTGGTTCCTCAGACTTATAAATATTAAAGCCCCAATGAGTCCTACAGGCACTGAGATCCATGACAAAAGGGCTATACCCTAAAGCGCTTAACTCTTTTGTGTTTAACAGAGACCATTTGCCAGAAAGAGGGGGCGAGGGGATGGAAAGAAACCTCACACAATATTCTACAAAGCAAGTGGATACACTAATCTGATTGTGTAGAATGACTAGGAAAATGGAACCAATAAAAGGCCGACTTGTAATCCCTGCTTCCTGGGGCCCACAATAGTCTGTATTTTGTAAACGGAGTGGATTAGAGTGAAGTGCTCTGCATAATCTCTATTTAAACAGCTCCATATGACAACTGCCTAGGGACCTCCCCAATTAAAAGGGGGCTCAGTGGGGATTTAAGCACACAAGCAGCACCCCCTGGGGTAGAGATGTACACGTAGCAACAAAGCACAAATTTAGCCTACTGATATCTCATATCGCCTATATGTACTATTGTGCTAGCCAGGCTAGGCAGAATGGATTCATACAGGAAAACAAATAGATTTCATCTAACTGTGTGTATATCATGGACTGATAGACATCATGAAGACATAAAAAGAACACCGGAGTCAGTATAAGCATATGGAACGTAAAGCAACAACAGGAATAACATGTTGCTCTGGTCCAGTAACCCACGGCAACCATTAAAACAATATATTAAGGCCACTGGAAGCACTATTTCTGGAGCACTGTTTCACTGGAGTCAAAGGAAGCCATGTTGCTTTTCCTTGGCAAAGCAATCGATATAAAAGCTGGATACAAATGCAGTGCGGGTAAAAAAGGCTCCCTGTACAGAGTAACATCATTTTATAAGAAAGTAAAATGTTCAGTGAGTCTGCAAGAAAGGCTGGAATCGTATTGTGTGCTGTTCTGCTAAATATGTTAACGAAAATAAATGAATAAAATAGCAATTAGGGGCAAATTGCAAATGGCATCTAAACCTCAGATAATACTGTATGTGACATAGCTGAATAGTACTTCTATTAAATGCACATATAATCCATACTAAATGGAGGCTTTGGCATGTGCCTTGCAGCTCCTGCAGGATAATTGGGGTTAAAGACAGTGCTATTGATGGCTCGGCCGGACCCCAGACACCAGCAGCTCCTTCTGGATTCTTAGACAGGTCTCAGGTGGAATTAGCAGGATTAACTCAGTGAGGAAATGAGGATGGGGGGACAAAATATGACTCTTTATCAGAAGCAAAAGGCAAGGTCCGTGCTGCAGAAATGAGATGCACATTTAAACCTTTCCCATCCACCGCCTGTGCCCACAGCACTGTACCTGCCTACTTAGCCCAAGGGTTAATTAATTGAAGCTTCAGTGCACTATTGCAAGAGCATTATTGCATTTGATACTCTACATCTGTGATTTAAAACTCTTTCATTCCCTTGTCGATGAGGGAGGGCTTTTAACTAGGAAATTAGCATTCAGATAAGAGTATGGTCAATTTGCTTCTGAAAGGAAGGGAATATTAAGGATGCTGGTGCACAAACCAGTCTGAAATAAACTGCCCCTGTCCTGCACAGAGCACACTTGCCCACCCTCCCTGAGCAGAGCCAGCAGGTCCCCATAGAGGAAGCAGATATCCCCTAGGTACTCAATGCAAGATAGATGAGCTGCTACGCAAAGCAGATTCTACTGAAATAAAAACAATATATCATCAAACTGTGAGAAAAAGAACCTCTAACCATTGATTGCTTTTGGGTAGGATATAAAGGGGTTTACCCTTGGACCTCAGTATCAGAAGGGCCTCTGGGTGTGGAAATAATAATACTACGTACTATGTACAGTAAATAGATGTGCAAAATAGTGCAGTCAGCACCTGGGCAATTAGCAACAAAAGTGTAAACTTAGGGGCAGAGTTATCAAATTGTGAAATTAGAGCTCACCACAGAAAAACTCACCCCCTTTCTATTCCTTCCTATGGGATTTATCCAACAGTGATCAGTGAATATAAGGGTATCCCACATCATCTATGCATAACATGAACTGTATAGTGCAGCCTTTAGCTTTAGGGCTCTGGCACACGGGAGAGATTAGTCGCCCGCGATTAACTCCCTGTTCGCGGGCGACTAATCTCCCCGAGTTGCCTACCCCTGCCATCCCACCGGCGAACATGTAAGTCGCCGGCGGGATGGCAGACGCGGCGGCGCGATTTCGCGCAAATCGCCGAAAAAGACTCGCGAGTCTTTTTCGCCGATTTCCGGAAATCGCCCCGCCGCGTCTGCCATCCCGCCGGCGACTTAAATGTTCGCCGGTGGGATGGCAGGGGTAGGCAACTCGGGGAGATTAGTCGCCCGCGAACAGGGAGTTAATCGTGGGCGACTAATCTCCCCCGTGTGCCAGAGCCCTTATGCATTGATATGGCCATGAAACCCCTCAGCAACCTCTGATATCCTTATATATTACAATATGGGATGCTGACTGGTGATCATGCTCTATTGTGGGCCCAAGGTTTATCTATGTCAAGAAGTGCAGGGGGGTATTTTTGTTTTCAAAGCTATAAAAACAGTTAATGGGTGCAGTCGGCCAAGTAAATCACTGCTTAGTTTGATGTCAACCATCTGATGCTTCTACACTTCTAGGAATGCACCGCATCCAGAATTCGGTTTGGGGCTCGGCCAGGATTTGGCCATTTTTAGCAGATATCGGAATTGGCCAATCCCACGTGCCTGGCCGAACTGAATCCAAATCCTTAAAATACAGTGACTTTTTGTCAACATGGAAGTTCACCATAAACTTTGTGCGCGATTTTCTTTAACCCTTCCATATGCAAATTAGGATTCAGATCCAGTTCGGTATTTACCCAAATCTTTGACAAAGGATTCGGGGTTCAGACGGATCCCAAAAAAGTGGATTCAGTGCATCCCTACTTCTACAACCTCATCAGAGTCCTCTTGGTGTCTTTATTAGATTCAGTAGGGTTGGTAATATGAAGTTTCTATCACAGTATTGCTATATATCCCTTATCCGGAAACCCGTTATCCAGAAAGTTCTGAATTATGGAAAGGCCATCTCCCATCGATTCCATTATAAACAAATAACTAATTTTTTACAATGATTTCTTTTTTCTCTGTAATAATAAAACAGTACCTGTACTTGATCCCAACTAAGATATAATTACCCCTTATTGGGGGCAGAACAGCCCTATTGGGTTTATTTAATGGTTAAATGATTCCCTTTTCTCTGTAATAATAAAACAGTACCTTGTACCTGATCCCAACTAAGATATAATTACCCCTTATTGGAGGCAGAACAAGCCTATTGGGTTTATTCAATATTTAAATGATTTTTAGCAGACTTAAGTTAAGGAGATCCAAAACACAGAAAGATCCGGAAAACCCCAGGTCCCGAACATTTTGGATAACGCATCTCATACCTGTACTTTGAGCAACCTTGATTTAAATACCACATATTTACACCTACCACAAGGCCTTATAGCTTCCACTTTTCCACATTAAAAGGGCAGTTGTCTAAAAACACACTAAAAACCCATCCATCAGACATTCCTTTAGCTACGAAGCCAGGTACCGTACTGCGTAGTTCTGTGGGACCAGGTGACAGATGTATAGGGTAAAACATGTTTATGTTAATTAAACCCAACAATTTAAGAAAAGACTCACGCATTTGCTGTTTCTCTGGTCCCAGAATTAATTAAAGGGTACAGAGCTACATTGGAGCCGTGGTGTTGCAGGCACGACTTGTGAATAATCAACAGAGAGGACACAACGCGAGCAGCTGTTAGCTTGTGAAACGTCGCTTGTGCGGAGCAGTTAGGGGTACAGTCCCCATAGGTTTTTCAGTCATTCTTAAACTATAATAGACACTAGGCATCCAAGAGCACCCTGGAGAGGAAAGCAGCTGGGTTTATTAGTATAGGCAATGCTATATGCCACTAATAAACCCAGGCTTACATATGTCAGCTGATTGGACATTGCCCCAACTTACCAGTAACCTACTAAGCAATCAAATGAACCATTGTATTATGAATATGCTGACTGAATTTCCTAGGAAGAACAAACATAGAAATACAGCCCAGAAATACATCCAGCTAATTTCACAAGGATAACCATATTTTTAGCTACACAGAGAGTCATTGATCAATATTCCTGACTATGTTGCAAAACTGATGTCTGAAGCCTACGTTCCTGCTTAGCCAGACGCACAACCATAACCAGGAGGGTGAGCAAATGGAGTAAATTGAGTTTTTTCATTTTCAGAAATATCAATTGTGCCTGGAAATTTCTCAGGCTATTTTTCTTGAGCCGCTGCCTTGTTTTAGTACATATTGTTACCGCCATGTATTTAGGCCATTCTAATGGGGATTTAATTCTTTGCTAATAGGCTCTCTGTGAGATATTTAATCAGCCCATAAGACATGGCACATCATTATGGCAAAGAAACAGTGATCTGCTCCCACGCCATGAACACTGGGATTTGTCATGGTCACTGAGCACTTTTTCCATTCAATAAGAATAACAAAAGGGGTAGATTAGGCCAGACGTATGCAGGAAGGAGGGGGTGAGCATTTAATCATGTAAACATGACTTCAGACCATTCCCCTTCATTTGCTAGTCTGAGTGATCATGCTAATTAATCCTCAGTCTTAATGTGGCTTTGCAAAACGACATCAATAGTGGTGATTGCAAAGTATTCACAATTAAGAACAAAGAATGCCTGGGATCCTACACCGACCAGCAGCGATCACACAATGCACAAACTATTTATACAGCAATGTCCCTAATATATTTCATCCCGGCTGATGATTCTACTTTGCAGTGGTAACAGCACTTAACCAATATTAACAAATATTTAAGGCAAAGCTGAAAACTCAAACATTTGATAATTGTCAGAATTTCTCCACCTTTGTCAGAAACGGGAAATAAATCATTACCCGCATTTTTTTCTGCTCATTTTTATGTCTATGTTATTTTTTTTTTCTTAAGTATTCTTTATTAAAAAGAAAGCAATGAAGAATAAATGTCAAACCTTTAAATACAAGAGGCAGAGACGCTAATTTTCAAACAATGAAAAGTTAATAAACATGGGAAGGTCCAATAAAGAAAGACCCCAAACAGCCATTTCATTGGAGGGGGAGACATTTCATCTGCAGCTGAGATCCCAGCCCACACTGTTAGAGTTTAGTACAGGTATGGGACCTGCTATCCTTGGGACCTGGGGTTTTCCAGATAAGGGGTCTTTATGTAATTTGGATCTCCATACCTTATACCTACAAAAAAATAATTTAAAGATTAAATAAATCCAATAGGATTGTTTTGCCTCCAATAAGGATTAATTATATATTAGTTGGGATCAAGTACAGGTACTGTTTTATTATTACAGAGAAAAGGGAATCATTTAACCATTAAATAAACCCAATAGGGCTGTTCTGCCCCCAATAAGGGGTAATTATATCTTAGTTGGGATCAAGTACAGGTACTGTTTTATTATTACAGAGAAAAGGGAATCATTTAACCATTAAATAAACCCAATAGGGCTGTTCTGCCCCCAATAAGGGGTAATTATATCTTAGTTGGGATCAAGTACAGGTACTGTTTTATTATTACAGAGAAAAGGGAATCATTTAACCATTAAATAAACCCAATAGGGCTGTTCTGCCCCCAATAAGGGGTAATTATATCTTAGTTGGGATCAAGTACAGGTACTGTTTTATTATTACAGAGAAAAAGGAAATTCTTTTTAAAAATTAGAATGATTTGCTTATAATGAAGTCTATAGGAGGTGGCCTTCCTGTAATTCAGAACTTTCTGGATAATGGGATTCCACAAAACGGATCCCATATCTGTATCAGAATTCACTAGGGCACATCGCTATGAGCCAAACTACCAAAGAACTATAGATCCATCTCTATATTTAATGCAGCTTTGGACTTTGGAAGACCATTATTTCTACTATTGGGGGTCAAAACTATCATATTCCCAATTTTATTTTGATTAATTCAGAGTTCCCTGTTTTGTATCTGTCTTACAGGCAGGGGCTACCTTTAACTCTAGGATCAAACAACGACATTTATCAAATTCTTCCCATTATTAAAACAAACTGGCCGCAGACCCAGACAATTAGATCTCACAGTGTCAAATCTACTTCTCTAATTCAGCTGGAAGCAGGAGAAGACTAGGGGGCAGGTATATTAAAAATCGAGTTGGTGTTTTTCTCTCGATTCGAGAAAAACGTGATGAGAAAAAAGGGATGCAAACACAAGTGTTTCCTAAAACCTTAAATTGTTAGGATTTATTAAACAAAAAAAACACAAAAATTCAGCGGAAAAAATTCAGCAAGTAAAAGCTGTTTGTATAGAAGTCTATGGGTATATTCTTTCTTTTGTAAAAAAATGAATGAATTATAAATGAAAGATGTGGTCAGTGGATAGACAAGTGCCACACTATGGGCAATTTTTCAGACTCACTAAAAATGAATGCAAATATTTTATTCTCATCTATGCGTAATTTATTTATTTTTTCTTAAATAGCCTAGCATTTAAAAAGGAAAAATGCAAAACATTGCTTGCGTTTTGTCAGCATTTTTTATCGCACTAGATTTTTGATAAATCCTCACCTGTATTCTAGGTAGTAGTAGACTAACCCCCATATGTAATAAAAGGCACTAAGTTTGCCCAGTAGCAGTACCCATAGCAACCTATAAGATATTTGCTTTTAAACAGGTGATCAGTAAATTCTACCTTTTGATTGGCTGCTACGTGTTACTGCTCCTGGGCAAACATAGTGCCTTTTATTACATAACCCCATTAGTAGTCTAGGTAGTAGTAGTAGTGGTAGGCTTCTAGGTCTACTTCAGCTGAACTGGTACGTTTTATTACATCAATGTATATTTCTGTTTCCTAAACCTATGGGGCTCTGAAGCTACAGACTACAGTCTCCAAAGGAAGAGAAATTAATATTTTAAGGTCCGGTTCATATCCTGATTACACGGAAACAGAACATTAAGGTGAAAGCAGCAAATACTTCATGAAAGTCCCCCAAAACTAAGCAACGCTACACTAATTCCACTGACTGTTTGTCAAATTCTGCGCTACAATAATATCCGTTTTGTAAAATCCCCCTGCTTCTTCCCCAATAATAACAACATCTGAGCATTCAGTGCGTAGGGGCAGATTTATTCAAATCCATATTTGTGTCATTTTCATTGTTTCTTATACCACAACTTAATTTATTTGTTATAAAAGCGTGAATATCTACTAATTTATTAAAAACACCAAATATAAAATGCGCAAACGAATCAAAATGCAGAACGAATGAGAAACTTTGAAATCTTCATTTTCATAAGAATTTCCGTACGATTACAAACAAAAAAAATGCCAAAAACTAATAAAATTACAAATTAAATAATCGTTTATAAGGACGGCACCCACTGTCTTCTACATGACCTTGTCAGGTTTTAGATGGCGAAATTCTGTACTAGAGTTTTTCGTGGTTTTTACTCTTGATCAGTAACAAAAAAATTGTGTTATGGAGTAGTTATCTAATACAGGATTTTTTACACTATAATGTTTGATTCAGAGAAATGGGAAAAAATGAATATGAATAAATCTGCCCCTTTGTCATTTTAGCCAAAGCATTTAAATACAGGTATGGGACCTGTTATCCAGAATGCTTGGGACCTGGGGTTTTCCGGATAAGGGATCTTTCTTTAATTTAAACAATAGGATTGTTTTACTCCTAATAAGGATTAATTATATCTTAGTTGGGATCAAGTACAGGTACTGTTTTATTATTACAGAGAAAAGGGAATCATTTAACCATTAAATAAACCCAATATGACTGTTCTGCCCCCAATAAGGGGTAATTATATCTTAGTTGGGATCAAGTACAGGTACTGTTTTATTATTACAGAGAAAAGGGAATCATTTAACCATTAAATAAACCCAATAGGGCTGTTCTGCCCCCAATAAGGGGTAATTATATCTTAGTTGGGATCAAGTACAGGTACTGTTTTATTATTACAGAGAAAAGGGAATCATTTTACCATTAAATAAACCCAATAGGGCTGTTCTGTCCCCAATAAGGATTAATTATATCTTAGTTGGGATCAAGTACAGGTACTGTTTTATTATTACAGAGAAAAGGGAATCATTTAACCATTAAATAAACCCAATAGGGCTGTTCTGCCCCCAATAAGGGGTAATTATATCTTAGTTGGGATCAAGTACAGGTACTGTTTTATTATTACAGAGAAAAGGGAATCATTTAACCATTAAATAAACCCAATAGGGCTGTTCTGCCCCCAATAAGGGGTAATTATATCTTAGTTGGGATCAATGACAAGGTACTGTTTTATTATTACAGAGAAAAAGGGAATCTTTAAAAATTAGAATTATTTGCTTAAAATGGAGTCTATGGGAGATGGTTTTCCTATAATTTGGAGATTTCTGGATAACATTTTTTTTACGGAAGAATGATCCCATCTCTAATAATAAGGAATACATTTATGAAAAGAAAACCCTTTTTTTGCATTGCATATCTTATGTCTTTTTATTAACAGTGCAGAGATTAATTTAAACCTAAGAATAGATCTGACCAAATGCTTCCCTTGTAGGCTCTTAAATAAGCCGCATGGTTTGCTCAGTGGCTGATAAATTAGTCGCTGGCACCTTTCGTTTTGCAAGGTGACTTGGACGGAAAGTAGAAAAAGATAATATTATATACTGCTAAGATGGAGGCATTTAACCAAATAACCTTTGCCTAGTGATTGTGCTAATCCGCAAATCAGAACTGTTCTTAGTCTAATTATAAAGAGCGTTTTAAAAGGATAACTTTTCTAGAAGTCACATGGTCAAAAGCAAACCCGTTGACCAATGTCCTGCTTATTCAAGAGAAGGACGGCAGAACAAAACAGCATCTTCTTTATAACCATGATGTACACTACTGAAAAGCCAGGCAATTAATTAAAATGTTCAAAGTTGAGTTGTAAAATAAGGTATGACAAAGGAATATTTCCATGGATACTAGGAACTAGAAACAAAAATATCTATTATGTTCTTTGAACCCATACTGAATGAGGCATTCTGCAGCCTCGAAAATGCATCTCATGAGTACAGAACAATTAAGCAGGTAGGTTGGGTGAACTCAATACAGAGCAGCAAGCATCCTAAGGCACAAATAGGGGCATAGTGCTGAAGCCAGTTAGCCTTTTCTCCTTTTCTCAGTCTATAAAAAATCAAAGTCATCTTGATTTCTCGTTTTTTTTGTTCCTAAATATCACATCAGAATACAGGACTGGTATAGGGATGTGCCCTGATACCTATTTGCCATACAAACTATCAATGCAGAGGCTGTGGTCTAAACCTTTTCATCCGCAATGCGGTGGAGACCTCTGTGATCCCCATGGGTTTATTGTGAATTTCTAGGTTTGATGTTGTAGTTATTATTCTCTATTACTGCACGTCACATCACAGCATGAAGCCAAGGAGCCAAGTGCTCTCTTTTAAGCTATCTGAGGCAAAGAAGTGAATTAGCTGTGGCATAACATCTTAAGCATAGACAGATTATGTCAGCATTGATAGCAGCCTGGAGTTCCTGAGTGGGGCTCACTGGAATCATTTTTGATGTTCACACATGGTGCCTTTAGCCGGCCTAGATCCGGATTATTGCTAGCGTGGCACTGTGCCTGCGATGATACACCAGGGATCTCCAACCTGTGGCCCTCCAGCTGTTGTTAAACTACAACTCCCTGTATTCAACGATACCTAAAGGCTGCGGTAAATGTACATCAACAGCATAAACTGATACCGTATATAGCAGACCTATGATTTCCACTACAAGCAACAATCAGCTTTGGCGTACCGCAGTATAAATTCACATCTACATATCTACTTCCACTTATGGCGCCATGTGACCCTCCCCGACTAATTCGTTTTTCTTTAACATCTGTTACGTGTTTATGCCAAAAAAGATTTTGTGCACAGTGAAGAAAGCAAATACACTATTAGTGACACACACACGTCTGCCAAAAAACATAATGTACCATACTTTAATTAAAACAGATTTATAGCAGAATGTATTTTAATTTCACATACAGCACAATGCAATCTGTGAATGTTTGGGAAGTTAAATTATATTAGCAAAAAATGTATTTATAAATCTGTAGTGTACGCAGGCAAATATGCATAGTATAGTATATATGATATCAACAGAATAATATATGTACAAACAAAGAAAACTGATGCCACCCACAGGTGTTTTTTTTAGGTATCATCTACTGAGTGAGAACGTTATCCGGACTGAGGGAGGTCTCAGTATGTGATTGAAATCTTGAAAATAAACCCAGCATTTTTATACATTTACTGTGAATTTTCCTCAGTTATATATATATATATATATATGTGTGTGTGTGTATTAAGCAAAAGTATTGCAAAACAGCATGTAATATATTCAGTTTACATACAACCACTTTCATAATGGTCCCATAGCAGAACCCACTAGTCACTGGGGAGACAAAATTCCCATCGCAGCGAGTCTACCTGATAGCAACTGGTGTAATGATATAATATTATGTGCTCCATCATGCTTGGCGTGACAATCAGACACCGCAAAACAGCACAACTTTCCTCTACTGACCAGTTAACTTTGGCCATTTATTGGCTGATATGGCCTAGAATGTATGTGTGCTCTGTGAATCCTATGATCCCAGGGGGCAGCTCATAGTATTTAAAATGGCAATTTTCTATTTAGAATACCCAAATAGAACTACTACTAAAAAGGTATAATTTCATGAAAATTAAGACTCCAAAAACACCGCACAGCGAGGATATTCTCTTTCAAAAACCGGCTTTATCGATCCATTAAAAACATCATGCCTGACGCGTCAGGTGTGATGTTTTTAACGGATAAATAAAGCTGGTTTTTGAAAGAGAATATCCTCGCTGACCGGTGTTTTTGGAGTCTTCATTGTTACTTGGTATATCTCCCCTGGCTACGGGTTCGGGGCTTCAGGCACCCAGACCACTTTTGGAACACGGTGAGTTCTTCTTGACTCAAATTAACATTGACTGTGTTAACTTTCTACAAACAAGTGACTGACCCGTGGTATTTACACCTGGGTCTTTTCTTTACTTGGTACGTACCGGTATAATTAACTTAACATGTGCAGTGGGTTGTTCCTTGCATGTTAAGCTTTATACAATTTTCCTTTTACACTTATGTTTTTCTTTTTTGGCATTTTTCTTCATGAAAATTAGTTATTTAGATAAAGCAGGGTATTATGAGCTGTCTTATGTGATATATTTCTATAGAGACCTACATTGTTTGGGTAATTGAAGTAACTGAGGGAGTGCCTCATTTGGATCCTCCAAGTTCTATAACTATGGATATCAATAGTGAAAACGGGGCATCAGCCCATGGGGCTATGTGATCATGTTAATGTCAGGGAGAATTGCACTGATCCAAACGCCTAGAATTATTATTTATAAGAAGAGATGTCAAGTAGCTCCATCTATGCTTTTGCAATGCCAGCAACCAAAACATAAACATTGGAGGCCACTAGAGTTTATGGGATGTGCTATGCAGATGTGGGCAAGGGAAACAATTTCTGAGTTGCTGGGAAGAGACAAGACCATGATATTGCCTCTACAACTGCATAAAAATATATATATATATACCCTCCCATTATTGTTAATAGATATATGCATAGTATTACTATAGCATTTTAGTTTAAACCCAAGCACTTTTATATATATATATATATATATAATCTAATAGTCTTTTATTATAACTGCACCTTTACTTTGAGCAGAAACAATATGGTGCCTGAGAAAGAATCCCACCAGTGCAAATGTAGCGAGACTAGGTGCCATACTTAGCTCTGTCCCCACACACAGGGACACCAACTGTTGCATTGTGGAACCAATGAGCATTCTCGTGGGGCTGAGGATAGGTGCTAGACTACAATAATAACAAGTACTGCCAGTGCACACAAACACTACAAGTAACCACCCAGAGCTTTAGGAGAAGATCATTATTGAGCCTGCCTCGCAGTAATGAGGTACGCCAGAGTCATTCATGCTTTGTGCACAGTCAGACTGACATCCTGGGTGCCTATTATAAAGGGTGCCCATTGTTGGACAGCCACCTGCCATTCTGCTCTTCAAGCAAATTCACACCAAACAGATGCCAGAGAATCATTGAGATTCAGCCGTTTGCACATAGAGTGAGGGTTCTGTCTAACTGCAGCTAGAGACGGGCCCAGCTTCCTACTCCTGTGCAGCACAGGGCTCCCACCCTTATCTCTGGCGTTAAAGCTATGTGAGGAGGAATGTGGTCCCTGTCTGATACACAGTTGTGTCCATCTGTTGTTCCACCCTCCATTCGTATCCTTTCATTCTGTCACTAGGGGCTATTTCAGTCCACACCAGCTGCTGTGTATGCTGTACCTGGGCGGATCTATGCATTACTGATTCACATTACAAAATAAAATAACTGCCTTTGTTTACCATTCTGTATTTAAATGTATATGGTTTCAGATTTTTAAAAATATGCTGTAACATATGGTACAGTTTTTCATAGAAGTTGCTTGCCTTATATAGATACCTAGAGGCTGAATGGCAAGAGAATATTGTAACAGTTGCCCTTTAAATCTGACCATCAAGCAAGAGATACCGTGGCATAAGTCCCTACACCTGTTATTGGCAGTGATATACAGGCATGGGATCCATTATCTGGAAAGTTATTATCCAAAAAGCTCTGAATTACAGGAAGGCCATCTCCTATAGACTCCATTTTAATCAATGAATTTACATTTTTCTCTGTAATAATAAAACAGTACCTTGTGCTTGATCCCAACTAAGATATAATGAATCCTTATTTGAGGTAAAACAATCCTGTTGGGTTTATTTAATGTTTAAATCATGTTAGTAGACAAAGTAAAGTATAGTAAATTACGGAAAGACCCCAGGTCCAGAGCATTCTGGCTAACATGTCTCATACCTGTATTTGTTGGTCAATGAGAGATGTTCTAGGGTTAGGGTTCAGCAACTGAATGAGAGTGCAGCTATCTCCCAATGGTACCCTGGTGTCGCACATTTGCTCTCTCATTTGGGAAGAGCACTTTAATGCAGACCAGTTAATCGTATAAGTCGTGGGATGGGTTGGGAATTCCAGCGCTAAATTTTGGAATATATTACGGGTGTCTGCAAAGGCATGTAATGCACATTTGCTTCTCTGATTACCAAAGGACAGTCAGCTACAAGAAGAATTGATCAAACCATTACAGTGACATAGTTTGGTTTATAGTCAACACTGTAAAGAAGTGGCGTTGGTGAGTTGTAGTTATTAATTGCGGTAATTAATTCCTGATCTGCACTGACTTTTTGCCACACATCTGCTGAAAGCTCCCCGCCCAAAGTAATTAGTGTGCGCATCATGCAGACAGGGCGCTGCAGCCCCACACAACACTCCACACATTTGGATTAAAAGCCTGTTTGTAAGTGCTATAATGAAAGTGCCCATAAGGCATGATCCCCAGCTCCTTACATTCTGCCATATTACAGACACATTCTGTTCTTTATAGCAGAATCATTTCATTTTTACTATTAAACCTTAATAGAGCAAACTATATGTAATATAATTGCAATAACATGCGTCAGTGATGCTGTCTTTTTATTGCCAGTGTGAGTTTGGGTTCCACTGCAGCTAAAGCGGATCAGCACCATTACAGTTCTGCTTGCAGTGCATCGGCCCACTCGCTTGCTCCACTCAGACCACTCACTGCCATTATTCCGCCTCTCCTTACAGACTGATTCCTTAGAAGCACAGAATGTGACTTTGTCATTACTTCAATAAAATCCTTGCTAATGACGCTAAGCAGCAAGGCAATTAGATCCATTAATCCAAGAGTGTGGCATGAAAACAAAAAGACACAAACACACTTATAGCGCTACCAACACTGAATAAGCGCCCTAATTTTGTTTTTAAAGAGAATTTGCATTAGCCAAGTGACTAATTAGTACCCATATACACTAATTTGAGGGAACACAATAACATTTTTCACATTAAAACCTTTCTGTAAATGTTTTCAGCTTTAATTACACTTTGCTGCTCTCTGTTTAAATGTTTTTGCTACATTAAAATCTCAGACCGGTGAGACTGATGGAAATGCTAGATGCAGCAAAATAGCAAAGCCTCATTAAATCACACATTGGCTGTTTTATTTGTGGTTTTATTGGCATTGGTAATTTTACTAACAATGGTTCTAGCAAGGTTGGTTCCAGTCCATTCTAGCCTCCCTATCTCTTGCCTATGCTGTTTTGGAGTATGAGGCCAAGTGATTATTTTGTCTGGTTATTAAACACCAACCTGTTCTGCTGCACACGATGTGCATCACTGGCATCAATCAGTTTCATCAGGAGCCACTTTGCCTAGAAATTGAAAGAGCAAACAAAGTCAGTGCAGATAGAACCCAGGTTAAAATCCAAACCAGGACCAGCACTAGCACTGTAAGGCAGCAAGTGGCAGAGGCCCCCAAGGCAAGTGGGATGGAGGGGTGTGACAAAAGGAGGGCTCGCCACATACCACCCAATTCCCTTAGGCAGGCACAATAGGAATGTAAAGTAATGTAACCAGACTTGGTACCCCTCCCTTCCAAACGCTCACTTATTCACCAGTGGCACACATGAAGAAATCCTCTTCTGCTCTGCTGCATGACAGTGGACAACCCCCAGTAGTTACATTACTGAGTATGTACCTAGTGCCCCCCACTGAAGCACCCTAGGCAAGAACTTTTCTGCCTACCCCTAGTTCTGGCCTAGGGTTGGCACCCCAGCTCCACCCATAATATCAGGCAACTGATAAGACTAGTCGGTATACAGTGATTGGTGTAATTATTCTCCACCAAACATTATGCAAAACAAAACGAAAAGAGATCAAAGGGCTCTTCCACAAATGCAGACTGAACTGTGGTCCCCCAAAAAGGCAATTCTTTATTAAAGGTACTTGAGTGTAAACACACACCTCACACTTGTGTGTATTTGCAGCAGACTTGCACACCAAGAATCACATGCTGATGTCATTTTGACAAAGAGAAAATGACCTGCTCCCCACTCACACTCACACTCACACCGCAACAGCATATGCTTTAATGCACTGGATGCAGTTCCGACAGTCACAAGTTCAGCTGAAATTGCATTGGTCTGTGGAAAAACATAGGGATACACTTAATCCCCTTTTTTGGATTAGTGCTAATTCCAAATATCTCACAAAGGGTTCCAAACCCTAATACAAACATTCAAACTAGCAAAATGTTCCTCCCAAAATCTAAAGTCATGTAATTTTAGAGGTCCGGATTTAGTTCGCTTAGGCCCTTATATTCCGATTTCTGCAAACAAAGGCTCATATTTGGTGCATCTCTAGAAAAAAAACAGCATTATGGGTAAAAAAATGGAGAATTGTATGCAAAAATGTACTTGCGGTTAAAAAGCCCTAAAGCCTCTTTACACATGTGAGCAGTGCTGTATGTAGCTGTATGCCGCCTATTTGTGATTTTTAATGTAATAATATGATTTGGAACAGTTCCCTAAGCCCCGCTCCCTGTTCTACTGCTGATCTGGCTGACTACTTTGAGACTCGAGAAAAAAATTAACAGTAGTCGACTGTCCTCAGCCTGCCTTCAGCCTGTATCCTCCCAATTCCCTGCACAACTGATATCAATAAGGAAAGGAACATCACCGTGCAATGCATTGTGGGTTTTGTAGTTCCTGCATGCTGTCTGTAAGCTGTGGAGAAGTTGTTTTAGTCCCTCCTCCCCTGCCAGGATTGCGAATGATGCAGAAACAGAAGAACTGTTTTGCAGCTGGATTTCAGCAAATAAAAATGGTATTTATTCATACTTTTGGTAGGAACAGATTACAGTGATAGGTATATTAGGGGTTTCTTTGTTGTGTGGGGAAAGTTTTAATTTGGAAGCCGGAGTTCCCCTTTATAATTCTAAACTGAATTGCAACAGAATAATTAAAATAGAACACTGTGGTGATACAAAAAACCAAGAACTGGGTTTTTATGTTTTGTTTTTTTTAATGTTTTATGACTATAAAAGGGTAAATATAAAGATAGAACATTTTCTTTTTTTAGATCCCTGTCCACCTGCATAAACGGTATAAGGAAAACAGAAAGGCCATATCCCATAAAGTCCATGGCAGTGTCAGTGAGTGTAGGCTGATAGGAAAACAAATCTAAAGGAGACTCTTAACAAGCTTCCCTGAAAGTCGTGCGTGGCCATTGTGCAGAGCCCGGAGCGGCAAGCCATCATTAGCCTCTCTATTCCAGGAATCATAGCACAAACATCTCCCCAATTGACTGAAGAGTAATATCTGCAACTTATTTGTATTTGTAAGTAGGGCCCAATTAAGGCACCGGGCCCTTTTTACCTCCATTTAACACAGCTCTGATTGCCAAAAATACGAAGATGAGTGCATTTTTACTGCTCTTTGCTGGGTACAAAAAACAGAATCAATTAGACCGGTGCAGTGTTGATTTTTGTTGCTCTTTGACTGTGCCACTTGAATACCTAGTAAAAGCCCCTTTTTTTCCTTTGCACAATCATTTTAATGGAATAAGTTGATTGTAGTAGGTTTCAATACGTAAGTGCAGGGGCGAGCGGCCAAACAAACAAGCATTCTCTGAATGAATCTCCAAAACATGAAAAGCCCCTCAGCTTTCACCGATAACATGTTCCAGAAAAATACTTCTAATTTTGGACAGTAAGTTTTCTGGCTTTTTTTTTTGTTAATTAATGTTGTTGACAGTAAAATAGAGGTAGAAAAGAGCTAAGAGCAATGAAAGAGCTCCGTAAATAAAACAGCCAATTACAGCACACTTGTCCTTTGCTGAAGTCTTGCACTTCTTCCATTATCAATGTAAAGCGCGGAGAAATACTTTATTAGTGACACACGTCTTCTGCTGGAGGGGGCAGGGCTGGTTTTAGGGTAACACAGAGAGAGCATTTGCACTGGGGGCCAAATGAACAGAAAAAATATTGTGAAAAGTATAAAAATTCATAAGGAGTCATGTACGAATGCAAGTGCAAAGTGCAATTTTTAGTATTCTACTCTATCTCCAATGTGTAAATAAAGGGATGCCATTGTACTTGGTTTTATATGCAAACTGGGAGCAAGTTGTGACTAGAGGTTTTGCTGGGGCAAGTCTGTTCACCTATTGACACAACTTGCTCTGGGAAACCACTAGATATGATATACACCTGGTTCTTGTTCAACTATTAATCTCCTCATGAGATATAGGATTTAATGGACACTTGGGACTTTGTGCATAATGACTTTGGGTTAAACTTGACAATGCTAGACTAACTGCATGCTACTGCACAGTGGGACAGGTAATTAAGCACATTTAAGGTGTTTGGTGGGTTTATACTGATGAGCTGATGAAGGGACCTACCCCCAAAATGTTGTATTTGTTTGGCTAGACAGTGAAACACTGGGGGTTATTTCCTTTCTGCATTTCTGCTGGAGTTTCCTATGTCAATAGATGCATATATGCACATAAACTGGGTAACCAGGTTGCCCACCTTATGAATTTCATAACAGCCAGGGTGCCCTCCATATGCATCCCAGAACAGCCAGGGTGCCCTCCATATGCATCCCAGAACAGCCAGGGTGCCCTCCATATGCATCCCAGAACAGCCAGGATGCCCTCCATATGCATCCCAGAACAGCCACGGTGCCCTCCATATGTATCCCAGAACAGCCAGGGTGCCCTCCATATGCATCCCAGAACAGCCAGGGTGCCCTCCATATGCATCCCAGAACAGCCAGGGTGCCCTCCATATGCATCCCAGAACAGCCAGGATGCCCTCCATATGCATCCCAGAACAGCCAGGGTGCCCTCCATATGCATCCCAGAACAGCCAGGATGCCCTCCATATGCATCCCAGAACAGCCAGGGTGCCCTCCATATGCATCCCAGAACAGCCAGGATGCCCTCCATATGCATCCCAGAACAGCCAGGGTGCCCTCCATATGCATCCCAGAACAGCCAGGGTGCCCTCCATATGCATCCTAGAACAGCCAGGGTGCCCTCCATATGCATCCCAGAACAGCCAGGGTGCCCTCCATATGCATCCCAGAACAGCCAGGGTGCCCTCCATATGCATCCCAGAACAGCCAGGGTGCCTCCATATGCATCCTAGAACAGCCAGGGTGCCCTCCATATGCATCCCAGAACAGCCAGGGTGCCCTCCATATGCATCCCAGAACAGCCAGGGTGCCCTCCATATGCATCCCAGAACAGCCAGGGTGCCCTCCATATGCATCCCAGAACAGCCAGGGTGCCCTCCATATGCATCCCAGAACAGCCAGGGTGCCCTCCATATGCATCCCAGAACAGCCAGGGTGCCTCCATATGTATCCCAGAACAGCCAGGGTGCCCTCCATATTACACACTCTGCAGAAGTCAAGCAGATCCAGCATGCTAATCTTTCTTCACATGACAGAAATGCCAGTCTGTATGCAAGCTCACTTCCTGTTTCCCAAGATGCAATAGTTTATACTTAAAGAATCATTTAAGGCCCAACAGACAAGCAGCCTGGTCACTGCCTGAGTAATAAATGCTTCCACATCCACCTGCCCCCCTGTAACCCCCATAAATAGACTACAAGATAAAAACCATCCATCCCCCCCAGTTACACAGACTTAGCAACATATTTCTCCAGCAGATATGGGAGCACATACAAAAATAGTCCACACATACAAAGCAATGCCCTATGCACATAATAAGCTATGTATGTACTGTATATCTAAGGGCAAATAAATGCCATATAAACCTTACTCATCAACAGGGGACACTTCCCCTTTAAGAGTGGCACCTGTCATGTGATGAGAGGGGACTTCGTGCCTGGGGATGTGACAGTTGGTTCAGTCCGTTGGTTGTGGCATTGTGGTGAGAGGTAAGTGTACATCCCCTTAGAGAAAGTTTTGGCCAAATAACCCTTATTTTAGGTTAAAAAAAAGCGGGGAAATAGTTAGATGATGCCCCCCAGACTAGCGGATGTTGCTCCTCTCACTGATTTTAGTGAATTTGGACAAATTTCCCCTAAAATGGGCTTTGGAGGTGCCTTTGATTGTAGCGCTGGTTGGGAGAAACAGACCCAGGATTTGGGAGTTATGCAGGGATGTCAGCAAATATACACTGTTATCCACTGGGGCCCCTATAAAAAGGTAACATTTGGGGACCCCTGTGCCCCACCATAAAATACTTTATTTTTGTTCCCAGCACTGACAGGCTCCTTAGAGTTCTGCCCCTCTGCCCCAGGTATCTGCCCTGCTCTTATGTACCAACCTTAACATGTAACTGAATTTAATGGAATAAATACCAATACTTTTGTCCTTTTACAGTATAACATTTATTATTCTCATAAACTTTCCCTACAAATGCTCTAGGTGTGGGGGGCAATAGGGTACATGGTGGGGGCAGTATTGAATAAAATAATGTTTACTTGCTACAGTTACCCAGTAATACAGCCCTATGGCCTAGTTGCCCCTAGAACACTTACTGCCCATATGTCACATTCATTCATTTATTGACTCAGTTACCTTTGTTTCTTTCAGAACCACTGAAAAGAAAAAAAAAGACAAGCTCTTACTGTGGAGCAAAGAGAAGAGGGGACTTGGGAGAGTGGTGGGGGGTGGGTCGAGAGCGTTTTGGGGGGTGGGTCGAGAGCGTTTGGGGGGTGGGTCGAGAGCGTTTGGGGGGGTGGGTCGAGAGCGTTTTGGGGGGTGGGTCGAGAGCGTTTGGGGGGTGGGTCGAGAGCGTTTTGGGGGGTGGGTCGAGAGCGTTTGGGGGGTGGGTCGAGAGCGTTTGGGGGGTGGGTCGAGAGCGTTTTGGGGGGTGGGTCGAGAGCGTTTTGGGGGGTGGGTCGAGAGCGTTTTGGGGGGTGGGTCGAGAGCGTTTGGGGGGTGGGTCGAGAGCGTTTTGGGGGGTGGGTCGAGAGCGTTTGGGGGGTGGGTCGAGAGCGTTTGGGGGGTGGGTCGAGAGCGTTTTGGGGGGTGGGTCGAGAGCGTTTTGGGGGGTGGGTCGAGAGCGTTTTGGGGGGTGGGTCGAGAGCGTTTGGGGGGTGGGTCGCGAGTGTTTTGGGGGGTGGGTCGAGAGCGTTTGGGGGGTGGGTCGAGAGCGTTTGGGGGGTGGGTCGAGAGCGTTTTGGGGGGTGGGTCGAGAGCGTTTTGGGGGTGGGTCGAGAGCGTTTTGGGGGGTGGGTCGAGAGCGTTTTGGGGGGTGGGTCGAGAGCACACTGGGGGTGGGTCAAAAAAGTAGAGGAAGCTCCTGCTGCCAATCAAAAGGATGAGGAGGCACCTGCTGGAATGCCCAACTCCCAATTGACTATTAAGACCAATAAATCCTGTTTCCAATAAACATGTCTCTGTGTATTGCTTGAATCCCAATGGTGAACACTGAGGGGAGGGGTGCTCCTGTGCCTCATTCTGCTAAAAGTGACTGGCCAATTGTGTGTGATGGGTAATACTGTTGGGGGCAACTCAAAATGGGCAATGGCAGGGCAGGGCGGGGTAAACTGGTTGGTGTTGTTGATAGAGGATTAGTTGAAGAACTGAATGGGTTAATATCTCTGGAGGGAGTTATTAGAGAGGGTTCTGCTGTGGGACTTAATTGGTTAATATGTACATGATGGGGCAGAAAGACACAGGGAACCATAGACACAGATACGAGGGCACCCTACCTATTGTATTATTATATATACAGGTATAGGATCCCTTATACGGAAACCCGTTATCTAGAAAATTTCCGAATTATGGAAAGGCCATCTCCCATAGACTCCATTATAAGCAAATAATTCAATTTTTTTTAAATGATTTCCTTTTTCTTTGTAATAATAAAACAGAACCTGTACTTGATCCCAACGAAGATATAATTTATCCTTATTGGAGGTTAAACAATCCTATTGGGTTTAAATGATGATAAAATGCTTTTTTTTAGTAGACTTAAGGTATGGAGATTACAATTACGGAAAGATCCCATATCCGGAAAGCCCCAGGTCCCGAGCATTCTAGATAACAGGTTTTATACCTGTACTGGATTCTATTAATTAGAAGGAACTACAATATTGCTTTACATAGGCCACAATGCTACAGCATCTCTAAGACTGTGTATCTTGGTTAATACTGGAATTCCAACCACTTCCCAGCAGCCCATTGATCCTATACCAGACATATGAATGGGGAATGCCTATGTTGGATTCATATTTGGGCATCTCTCTGTATAGGGTATGAGACAATCTTTTGGGGTGGGGGGGATCCTGATAATGCTATAGTGTAGTATTCCATTCCGTCTCACTCCTGATGATGATGACGACGATGACCACTGAGGTTTGGCTTTGTGTGGTCGCTCACTACAGTAACTTGGATTTGAGGGGACCGGAGGCTTCACTTTCTAAAGGCACAAAGTGAGACTGGTCTGGTTTTAGCTTAGTGAAGTGAAAACATGGCTCCTTTATCATTAGCTGTAGTAGGAACCAGCAGTGCTGCTTCTTATCCTTTACATTTCCACTTAATGAGCTGCTCTCTTTCCCATGGTCAGAGAGGGCAGAGATCTGGGCCAGTGGAAGTTGTATAAAGCCCTATAGCTGAATTGGAACATCTCCTAACGGCATCTTAGTCAGGACCAAGCTATGCCCATAGGAAGGAGAGCAGCCTAGGATTGTGAAGTACAGAGAATCAGTGTTTTTTACCTGTTTAAGGACTATAGGGGGCAGATTGTCCTTGCCTGTATTACACGTGCGCAGGTATCAGGTATTTTTGCTCCTAAAAGTGCACCACTTAGCCCCCCAGTGAATCTGCGCCAAAATAAATATATTGTATAGTATATAGTATACTCTGTATACATTACAGTGCGTCAGTACTTTTAAAATCACAGATCACTGATCTGACCCAATGACCACAAAATATATTGCAGCACCATCCACTGCCCTCCATATGTATCCCAGAACGGCCAGGGTGCCCTCCATATGCATCCCAGAACGGCCAGGGTGCCCTCCATATGCATCCCAGAACGGCCAGGGTGCCCTCCATATGCATCCCAGAACAGCTACGGTGCCCTCCATATGCATCCCAGAACAGCCAGGGTGCCCTCCATATGCATCCCAGAACGGCCAGGGTGCCCTCCATATGCATCCCAGAACAGCCAGGGTGCCCTCCATATGCATCCCAGAACGGCCAGGGTGCCCTCCATATGCATCCCAGAACAGCCAGGGTGCCCTCCATATGCATCCCAGAACAGCCAGGGTGCCCTCCATATGCATCCCAGAACAGCCAGGGTGCCTCCATATGCATCCCAGAACAGCCAGGGTGCCTCCATATGTATCCCAGAACAGCCAGGGTGCCCTCCATATGCATCCCAGAACAGCCAGGGTGCCCTCCATATGCATCCCAGAACAGCCAGGGTGCCCTCCATATGCATCCCAGAACAGCCAGGGTGCCTCCATATGCATCCCAGAACAGCCACGGTGCCCTCCATATGCATCCCAGAACGGCCAGGGTGCCCTCCATATGCATCCCAGAACGGCCAGGGTGCCCTCCATATGCATCCCAGAACAGCCACGGTGCCCTCCAAATTCATCCGAGAACAGCCAGGGTGCCCTCCATATGCATCCCACAACAGCCAGGGTGCCCTCCATATTCATCCGAGAACAGCCAGGGTGCCCTCCATATGCATCCCAGAACAGCCAGGGTGCCCTCCATATGCATCCCAGAACAGCCAGGGTGCCCTCCATATGCATCCCAGAACAGCCAGGGTGCCCTCCATATGCATCCCAGAACAGCCAGGGTGCCCTCCATATGCATCCCAGAACAGCCAGGGTGCCCTCCATATGCATCCCAGAACAGCCAGGGTGCCCTCCATATGCATCCCAGAACAGCCAGGGTGCCCTCCATATGCATCCCAGAACAGCCAGGGTGCCCTCCATATGCATCCCAGAACAGCCAGGGTGCCCTCCATATGCATCCCAGAACAGCCAGGGTGCCCTCCATATGCATCCCAGAACAGCCAGGGTGCCCTCCATATTCATCCGAGAACAGCCAGGGTCCCCTCCATATGCATCCCAGAACAGCCACGGTGCCCTCCATATGTATCCCAGAACAGCCACGGTGCCCTCCATATGCATCCCAGAACAGCGAGGGTGCCCTCCATATGCATCCCAGAACAGCAAGGGTGCCCTCCATATACATCCTAGAACAGTCAGGGTGCCCTCCATATGCATCCCAGAACAGCCAGGGTGCCCTCCATATGCATCCCAGAACAGCCAGGGTGCCCTCCATATGCATCCCAGAACAGCCAGGGTGCCCTCCATATACATCCTAGAACAGTCAGGGTGCCCTCCATTTGCATCCCAGAACAGCCAGGGTGCCCTCCATATGCATCCCAGAACAGCCAGGGTGCCCCCATATGCATCCCAGAACAGCCAGGGTGCCCTCCATATACATCCTAGAACAGCCACGGTGCCCTCCATATGCATCCCAGAACAGCCAGGGTGCCCTCCATATGCATCCCAGAACAGTCAGGGTGCCCTCCATATACATCCTAGAACAGCCAGGGTGCCCTCCATATGCATCCCAGAACAGCCAGGGTGCCCTCCATATACATCCTAGAACAGCCACGGTGCCCTCCATATGCATCCCAGAACAGCCAGGGTGCCCTCCATATACACCTAGAACAGCCAGGGTGCCCTCCATATACACCTAGAACAGCCAGGGTGCCCTCCATATACACCTAGAACAGCCAGGGTGCCCTCCATATGCATCCCAGAACAGCCACGGTGCCCTCCATATGCATCCCAGAACAGCCACGATGCCTTCCATATGCATCCCAGAACAGCCAGGGTGCCCACCATATGCATCCCAGAACAGCCAGGGTGCCCACCATATGCATCCCAGAACAGCCACGATGCCTTCCATATGCATCCCAGAACAGCCAGGGTGCCCTCCATATGCATCCCAGAACAGCCAGGGTGCCCTCCATATACATCCTAGAACAGTCAGGGTGCCCTCCATTTGCATCCCAGAACAGCCAGGGTGCCCTCCATATGCATCCCAGAACAGCCAGGGTGCCCCCATATGCATCCCAGAACAGCCAGGGTGCCCTCCATATACATCCTAGAACAGCCAGGGTGCCCTCCATATGCATCCCAGAACAGCCAGGGTGCCCTCCATATACATCCCAGAACAGCCACGGTGCCCTCCATATGCATCCCAGAACAGCCAGGGTGCCCTCCATATGCATCCCAGAACAGTCAGGGTGCCCTCCATATACATCCTAGAACAGCCAGGGTGCCCTCCATATGCATCCCAGAACAGCCAGGGTGCCCTCCATATACATCCTAGAACAGCCACGGTGCCCTCCATATGCATCCCAGAACAGCCAGGGTGCCCTCCATATACACCTAGAACAGCCAGGGTGCCCTCCATATACACCTAGAACAGCCAGGGTGCCCTCCATATACACCTAGAACAGCCAGGGTGCCCTCCATATGCATCCCAGAACAGCCACGGTGCCCTCCATATGCATCCCAGAACAGCCACGATGCCTTCCATATGCATCCCAGAACAGCCAGGGTGCCCACCATATGCATTCCAGAACAGCCAGGGTGCCCTCCATATGCATCCCAGAACAGCCAGGGTGCCTTCCATATGCATCCCAGAACAGTGTTTCTGCACTCACCCTTCTCAGTATATTACTGGGATATTAACACATTTTGTTTAATTTATATAAAATAAAATGCCCCCATGTGCAAAAATATATCAAAAATAAACATTTCATAGTGGATTTGCTGGACTACATGTACAGTATATATAACAAAGGTTTAAAGCCTGGTGGGACGTATAGTCCAGAAACAGTGGGCGACTGTGTAGTCTAGCCTCAATAATGTTATAATTTTTTGATTGGCTACAGGATGATTCTAGCTAGCACTAATCAAATTTGTCTAGCCTAATGCCACATAGGCTGATTCTCGGCCTGTGGATAAACACAGCCTAAGAATAGGGTTGCCACCTCTGTTGGCTTTTTACCTCCAGGCAGGGGGGCGGGCAGTGATGTCACAGGGGGCAGGCGGTGACATTACGAGGTGGGGAAGAGACATTATTGTCGATCGCCGATTAGCCCATCACTGTGTTATTTTCTAATTTGGAAAACCGGGCAGAAGGTTTTGACCCAGACTTCCAAAAACCAGGCTTTTCAGGTTAAAACCAGACAAGTGGAAACCCTACTTAAGAATCACCCCCTACACTGGCATCAGCCAGAAACCAACCTGGGTGCAGGAACACGCACAAGGCATTTCTACTCCAGAATCCACCGTGTGTGCCCCAACCTGGGCCAAAGCAATAGTTCTGGGTGCAGGCAAGGAAGAAGGGTGACCTTTCTTTAGGCCAAGAATCAGCCCAAGGTGGCATTAGCCTATACATACAGATTAAAAAAAGTTATTCCAATGAAATATATCGAAGTGCTTTATTGTGTATGCAGAATAGACATATGAAGGAGGAGAAAATGTATGCAGAGCTGTGACCTTGAGAGGAGGCAACATGAAGGTGATTAGTTACTGATTAATGCTGTTCAGGAGACAGATCAGTAGGTAGAAACTCGCAGAGTGAGAGAGAATAAGAGAAAACACAGTTCTTTCTAACATTTCTGAGAATAATGGTGAAAGCATGGGTGGCACATGAATAAAAAGGTTACAGTCGTCTTTAGAACTGGGCACTGGTGCAAGTCCAACTGTAAAATACAGTCCTGCCGTTAGTAAGATGGCAACTCACCTCCTTATACAATGGTAGGCAGGGAGAGGGCATTCAGGAACAAAAGATGCCAATGAGAATTTGTGGTACGAGTAGGTAAATATATGGCTGCCAAAGCCCATCCACACATTCCATTGGAGAATGTCTCATCATATATAAATGTATAGCAGTTGGTCTCTTTGTGGGTGACTAATCCTTTCTAAATCACTTTATCACTTATTCTTTGCCCATGCAAAAAAATTATTTTTTTAGCTTGCCTCAAAAATCTGAAATTCTATGGCGGCTGCTTTCAGGGACTGCCAACACCATGGGATTTGTGTTTGGCAGACACCATGTTGGTTTATTATACACCTTTCTGTTGAACTTGGGGGCTGGCTCCCTACTTGCGACCCACTAAAGACTCTGAATATAGAAATGTAACAAAACTTATAAAAAATAATGACAGAGCAAGAGAAAACTGGTAAAGAACATTAAAGCCACTGAACTCACAGAGCTGTAATAGAGAATGATGATTAAAAAAACAGTCCCCAAATCTGATCCCCCCCCACTGGCCACCCCCGCTCAGTTCTACATATAAAGATAAATATCTCCAAATGAAAGTAATGCAACAAGGGTTTGCCTGACAGCCATAAGATTAAGAAAAAATACACAATTTACAAAAACCTCCCAATTACCGGCTATAAACACACACACTGTAAATGTATTAGAAGGGAGACAGATTGGTTATATCTCCCCGATGACCTGTCCAAAGCACGAGGCCTAGAAGAAGCGATGGCAGTCACATTTAGCCATTGTGGGTACTTTGTATGCAGTCAGAATAAATAGTGTGTGTAAGGATATGTAATGCTGAAGCTCTGCAGCCGAGCGGCAGGGAGAATGGAGGCTATTTGAATACTGATGTGCCCTCACTTTCTTTTATTTCCATTAATGACATGCTCATCAAGGGCAGACAATAGGGCTGTCACAGTGTGCTGGTGTGGGCATTGCCAGCTTGTCACTCCCCGGCTGCACTCACAGACCAGCAAGCTAATAAGAAATGTTACGTGCAGTCTGTCAGGACAGGTGCTTCCGTGGCTCTGTCCTACCGGCCCTGCTCCTCTCCCCCTCTAGGGCTGTGACAGACACCATGAAATGCACAAATGAACAGCCCCATCAGGTTATGCTGCTGCCCGCGGTGAAAGCAGAAAATCATGTTGTCACAAGAAGCAAAAGGACCGTAGGCGAAATGTTGCCAGGCTGCTGTATGTAAGGAAAGGTCAGGCTTATCCGAGCCAACTACCATGTATATCAGCAAGCTTTATGCAATTCTGCATGCCTCGGATATACTTCTGCTGTCCTGGCTGCACGCGTACTAATGCTACCCCACCAAATTTCATTTACTGCCTCTGAGCTGTGCATGACTCTCATCAGTTAGAGAAATGAAGCTGTAAAGGCAAAACAATTCCTGCTTATAAATACATTTTGTCAAGTGCAATATAGTGCATAGAGCAGAACCGGACTCTGATTCAAAAGAGGCTCTGGCATTCCAAGTACAGAGAGTTCCAAACACCAGCCCAATAAATAGTGACTGTGGCATCTTACAGCAGCCCCTCTGGCATTTCCCAGAATCTACAGATTGCCAGTCTGGGCCTTGCATAGAGGACATTCCTTGTTTGCCTGTATGGTGCTACCATGTTGTACAGAAGGAATGCTCAGTCTATTTAATGGTGAATAAACAGAATATACTAAACACACAGAAAATCCACATATTGCAGTTCTGGGAGAACCATGAGTGCCAGTGTGGAGCCCACCAGGGGGCACTCTGCCAGGACAGTCTGGGGATGCAACTCAGCCTCTGTGAATAACCACCCAGTAGCACTGCCCAATGTTTCTCAAGTGAACGTCAAGGCCATTTTAATAGATAAGCAAAAGCAGAATTTGCCCAAATCTATCCAGGACAAGGAGCCATTTGACTGCTAGAACATTTACATTCAGCATCCCCCATAAATGGTGGCCCCTAATTTTCTTCAGCATAAAGAACTATACTGAATGGTTACATTTAATTCCTTTTCTTATTGTATTTCAACTTTGCAACCTGAACAAATATCCCTAAGGGAACATTCAAATAAAAGCAGCCCAACCAACCCACCCATGGGTTTATTAATAACCAGGCCAATTAGTTGGTTATCTGGTAATAGGGCCCATGTATGAGCTTAACACCTAGGGGCAGGGTCTCTGAGCTGTGCGGTTGTGGGATTCACTCCCTGCAGTGTTGCACTGGCAGATACACTAGATAGCTTTAACAATGGATTGGATGCCTTAAAAAAAACCCCTCTATTCAGGTCACAGGGGGTGGGGTGCCAATGGCAGGTCTCTGTCACACAGTCCCATTGAGTCCCACAGCACTTTAGAAGGCTAAGAACAAGAAGCAGTGACCCCACTTGCCACATGATATCAAGAGCAGAGAAGATAAACAACAACTTGGCCTCTGACCTGAGCGCCCTACCCAGTCCCAGGAAAATTACCCTTGACATATGATAAGCAGCCGGGCTAAGTGCATACATCTCAATTAAAGAAAATGGGAAAGGTGTTTTTTTAAATAAAATAATAAATGATATAGCTAAGGGTGTTTGTTAGATTTCTTTATTAACCAGCACAAGTATTTAGTGGCTTACTGTATAATAAGTATTTTATGGATAAAGCCCCATGTTATACACAATGTATACAAATAATGGTGTCGGGCAGTGTTGGTGCTGCTTAGATAAACTGGCCAAAATATGTGTAATATCTTAGATAAACTGGCCACCTTGGGAGTTAGTATCACTTAGCATTAGCTTTGCATGTCTACTGACTTTGGGGCGGGTTTACATAGGGGTATATTTATCATGCTGTGTAAAAAGTGAAGTAAAACATTACCGGTGATGTTGCTCACAGCAGCCAATCAGATGCTTTGGTTTGGTTTTCTAACTGTTGAAATCTAATTGCTGATTGGTTGCCCTGGGCGACATCACCGGTAATGCTTCACTCCACTTTTTCCACAGCATGATAAATATACCCCTAATATTGGAGATAAATATTACCGGTGAAGTTGCCCATAGCAACCACAGTTTGAACAGTTACCTGGAAGTTAGAAATTAAAGCAAAGATTTTGATTTGTTGCTAGGGGCAATATCACCTGTGATGTTTATCTTCAGTTAGATTTTTTTTCAGTTAGTAAACACAACCCTATGTATGACTCCCATTATGGACTGTTTGTTGTCCAATACCATTGTGTCTAACAGCTACCGATATAAAGTCATCTCTGTGGGACCCAATAGGTGGGTTTTTTGTGCAAACACTTTCAAATTATGGTTACCAAAATGTGATCATTCCATATTTATTAAGCGCATTATTAAATCTCTGGCACATAAAAGCTTGTGAGTTCATGTAGAAGAGAACTGGAAAATACATACGTTTTTTTTCAAGTTTTGCAAATTCTTCAATTTTTGGAGACTTTATAGACAGAAAAATCTGAATTTGATGCAATCAAGTTTTTTTTCCACAGTTTAATTGGATCAGGTATTTTATAATCAATTTTTTTAATAAATAACCAAACACTCAAGTAACTTTAGGTTTATTCAAATGGAAAAAAAACTCTAAGGGGCAGATTTATTAATATTGTGATCTTCATGGTTTTTTTGTTTTTGCTTTTTTTTTTTAAACCACAACTAAAGTCACTTTCTTTAAAACCACAAATGTCTAGTCGTCTATGAAAAGATACGAATTTTCGAAACAGCACAAACAAAAAGATGCAGAAAAAAACAAAACTGTTGCGTACGGTTGCACAAACGTGTGTGTCAAAAAAACCTGAAAACCACAATACTATTTACGAATTACGTAAATTCCTCTAGGACTTGCCCCATAAAACCAGTGGGAACGCCTGATAGTGGGGATTCCAATAAGGGGTACAATACCCATTAGTATCACAGTCACCAAAGTGTAAGAGAAACACATGGAACACTGGAGGAAGAGACGCAACGTTGCACAGAGCCCATTGTAACAATGCCGCTGGCATTAAGTGCTGCCTAAAACGCTATGGTAACCTAAAGTAATGGAGGATTTCAGCCCTGCAGAGCCGTGTGCTTTAATGGCATAATGGTCAGACGAATCTCATATAACACAGAGAGCTACTGACTAAACTTACAACATAAAACCCCCCTCCTGTCATTTTTTATAGGAACAGTAAAACATTTTATTGAATTTATGAGCTACATAATGGCCACGGAAAATGTAAGTTGAATTAGAACCAACTCAGAAGTATAATGTCAACGATAAAGCCTTCAATTGCCCTGTTCCTTCAGCTTTTACGCTCACTTTTTTATTTTGCCAAGGGACTGCATTACCATCCAATGCTTCATCATGCTGCCAAGCAATCAGCACAGGACTTATGGAAATTCCAGCGCATTCCTACAGCACAAATCTCCCATAAAAAATGCAGGGACACCGAAGCAAGTTTTGTCGGCTTAACCTCTTCGGGAGTGAAAACCCAAATGTTTGGATATTCTATTCCTCCAGGAGCCGAGGAACAAAGGAAATAATTCATAGATTTTTAAGGAAAACAAAAAAAGAATTCAGTCCTTGTATTTTCAAAACCCATAGAGAAATATCCTTATATCTCTGTAGTGCTAAGGGATGTACAGTATGTGATTCTATCCATAGTAACGAGTAGAACTTGGCATAAAATGTTGGCACTATATATATCATCCTTGATAAAATTCCAGGACCAGGGAATGCTGGTCCTGGAATGAATTTAAATCCATATACAGGTATGGGATCCCTTATCCGGAAACTTCTTATCCAGAAACTCTCCCATAGACTCCATCATAAACAAATAATCCTCATTTTAAAAAATGATTTCCTTTTTTTCTGTAATAATCAAACAGTACCTTCTATTTTATGCCAACTAAGATACAATTAATCCTTATTGGATCAAGATTTATTTAATTTTAAAATTATTTTTTAGTAGACTTAAGGTATGGAGATCCAAATTACAGAAAGATCCCTTATCTGGAAAACCCCAGGTCCCAGGTTCTGGAAAATGGGTCCCATACCTGTATAATATAAAGAAAAACAACAATAATAAAGTGAAAGTTAAACCAATTACACGTATACACCATACCTGTATCACACAATAACTGCGGGCATTGACTTTCTGCACAAAACATGGGGGTAAATGTATCTGAATTCAAAGATATTTCTGCAGCAAATTCTCTGCAGGGTTTTTGCAACCAAATTTTTTTTTGAATTGACTTGAATCTGTCCTGTTTCGCTTCGCCATAAAATTCCCGAAACAAGAAAATTTGGAAAATGGCAAAAAATTCGCAAAACGCATTTGTTGCAGGATTTTTTTGTCGCCCGCGTCTGTTTTTTTGTCACCTGTGTCTATTTTTTTTGTTGCCTGCACTTTTGACGCGGTTGTGCCCAATTTGACACGCAACAAAAAAAAAAATCCGCGTGACGCATTTTCCTGCGGTGAATCCATGCCTGCCGAAAAAATTTGCTCATCACTATTCGCAAATTAGTTTTACAATGAAATAAGAAAGATCAAGCTGAAATCTACCAAGATGCATTCAATGACACTGTAGGGCTCATTCACTAACCTAACACCCTAATTTTTGATGCAATTACCATTTCCCCCACAATGCACTAGAATTCATGTATCATGCAATGCGGGTATTGAATTAGATGCAACTGCACTGCGTCTGGCGGAACTGCATCTGAGTCCAAATGTTTTTACTGTTAAAGTCGAGAAAAATTTGTTTTTTCACAATTGAGAAAATGAGCAAAAAATTTGAGAAAATTGGTGCAGTGAATATGAGATTTTTGGGAGCAACAGAAAACGAGTTTATTTTGTGAATAAATCTGTTCCAGTTGGTGCCATATCATCCCTGGCAACTGGGAGACTGGGGAAACCCCAGCACTTGCTATTTTGATTGGAAAATATTCTTGTGCATTGTTTCAGCTGAGAATTTCGCATTTAGGGGAAAGGCCAAAAGGCAAAATACCCCAAAGCATTAATGCAGGAAGCATTGCCTGATTATTATAGGGTTACAAGCATTAATCCAACACAGTTGGGGGCAATAGTGCTGCTTTGGGCAAAGCTAAACTGCAACTCCCAGCACTAGCCCATAGCTTTGGCCTTGAAACATGCGGAGGAAAAAAAATAAAGTGGAAAAACATGAAAATCGCATTTTTTTTTTAACAAATGGAACATCTGAAATGTAAAAAACCTCTAGTACCACAAAGTAAAAGAAGATCTTCCAACTGGTAACACGACAGCCGCTCATTGACTTCTACATAACCTCAGCAGCTTTTAGATGGCCTCTTTTTACTTTCATATTTATAGCAGTTTTGATGAATAATGTACAAAAAATTATGAATTGTGAAAAAAATAAAATATATTAGTAAATGCCCCATAACATGGAGTTATTAATAAATATCTCTCTACAATGTGCCATAAACTCAACACGCAGGCATCTATATGGGCGGAATCATGCAGCTCATTCCAATAGTTTAATGTCTCCGTCAGTCTGATTGGTGAGTTCAATTACATACATGTTATATGTCTGATTGGTGAGTTCAATTACATACACATTATATGTCTGATTGGTGAGTTCAATTACATACATGTTATATGTCTGATTGGGGAGTTCAATTACATACACGTTATATGTCAGATTGGTGAGTTCAATTACATACACGTTATATGTCTGATTGGTGAGTTCAATTACATACACATTATATGTCTGATTGGTGAGTTCAATTACATACATGTTATATGTCTGATTGGGGAGTTCAATTACATACATGTTATATGTCTGATTGGGGAGTTCAATTACATACATGTTATATGTCTGATTGGGGAGTTCAATTACATACATGTTATATGTCTGATTGGGGAGTTCAATTACATACACGTTATATGTCTGATTGGGGAGTTCAATTACATACATGTTATATGTCTGATTGGTGAGTTTAATTACATACATGTTATACTGTATGTACATCATAGCAATGTCCTTACATTAACTTGGTGAGTTTTCTGCTCTTAGAACACCCTACTCCCCAAATATAATTCAGAAGGGCTACTACAGGGATAGAGTTATGGGACAGGGGTGCAGGGAATGCAGGAAGGGTGAGGCCCCATTATAAGGAGACAGGGCTCGGAGTGTAAGACACACGGCTGGTTCTTTCTCACGGTGGCCCTTTTGGTCCCTTTCCCTAAAACCAGCTCTGGGCTGTTAACCCAAAATAGATGCACACAGAGCCATAACATGTCCGACTGTAAGACCTGTTTCTCAAAGAGAGGCAATTGATGGCCCATTCCCACCCCTGGACCAATAGCAACACCAGGACTGGAAAGACTGCTATGAATTTGGCTTTATTGGAAAAGCCGAGAAGCAAATGATAACAAAAAGAAACTTTCACTGCATTTAACTTCTTTATTATGTATGAAATTGTGTCAAGTAGAGAAATGTTGTCTCTGCAAGCTGTAACCCTGGGTGGATAGGAACAATTACGCTGGGCTATTAGTGATCTGCTGGTGAAATCAGTTGGAAATGGATGGAGGCAGAATAAGTACCATGCTGTGATAAATGTGAGCATTGCTTTGCTGACAGATGATCTAACAGGTGTTCATAAGAAAAATATAAGAGGATTTATTTATGGCGAGCCACCGCCGCGGCACCGAAACCAACTCCCTGATGCAGGAACAGTGCAACACACATACCCACAACACAGCCCAATTAAATCACAATTTTCCCTTTGTTCGTTCATAGCGTACAAACCAGAATTACTGGCAATTAGAAAGCACAGAAGGTTCCCTAACTTCTGTGTTACTTTTAGGTCTTTTCAGGACAACAAGATTTTTTGTTTTTGTTAGTAGGTACAGTGGCTTGCAAAAGTATTCGGCCCCCTTGAACTTTTCCACATTTTGTCACATTACAGCCACAAACATGAGTCAATTTTATTGGAATTCCACATGAAAGACCAATATAAAGTGGTGTACACGTGAGAAGTGGAACGAAAATCATACATGATTCCAAACATTTTTTACAAATAAATAACTGCAAAGTGGGGTGTGCGTAATTATTCAGCCCCCTTTGGTCTGAGTGCAGACACTTGCCCATAGACTGATAAGTGCTAATGACTAAATAGAGTGCACCTGTGTGTAATCTAATGTCAGTACAAATACAGCTGCTCTGTGACGGCCTCAGAGGTTGTCTAAGAGAATATTGGGAGCAACAACACCATGAAGTCCAAAGAACACACCAGACAGGTCAGGGATAAAGTTATTGAGAAATTTAAAGCAGGCTTAGGCTACAAAAAGATTTCCAAAGCCTTGAACATCCCACGGAGCACTGTTCAAGCGATCATTCAGAAATGGAAGGAGTAGGGCACAACTGTAAACCTACCAAGACAAGGCCGTCCCCCTAAACTCACAGGCCGAACAAGGAGAGCGCTGATCAGAAATGCAGCCAAGAGGCCCATGGTGACTCTGGACGAGCTGCAGAGATCTACAGCTCAGGTGGGGGAATCTGTCCATAGGACAACTATTAGTCGTGCACTGCACAAAGTTGGCCTTTATGGAAGAGTGGCAAGAAGAAAGCCATTGTTAACAGAAAACCATAAGAAGTCCCGTTTGCAGTTTGCCACAAGCCATGTGGGGGACACAGCAAACATGTGGAAGAAGGTGCTCTGGTCAGATGAGACCAAAATGGAACTTTTTGGCCAAAATGCAAAACGCTATGTGTGGCGGAAAACTAACACTGCACATCACTCTGAACACACCATCCCCACTGTCACATATAGTGGTGGCAGCATCATGCTCTGGGGGGGGCTTCTCTTCAGCAGGGACAGGGAAGCTGGTCAGAGTTGATGGGAAGATGGATGGAGCCAAATACAGGGCAATCTTGGAAGAAAACCTCTTGGAGTCTGCAAAAGACTTGAGACTGGGGCGGAGGTTCACCTTCCAGCAGGACAACGACCCTAAACATAAAGCCAGGGCAACAATGGAATGGTTTAAAACAAAACATATCCATGTGTTAGAATGGCCCAGTCACAGTCCAGATCTAAATCCAATGGAGAATCTGTGGCAAGATCTGAAAACTGCTGCTCACAAACGCTGTCCATCTAATCTGACTGAGCTGGAGCTGTTTTGCAAAGAAGAATGGGCAAGGATTTCAGTCTCTAGATGTGCAAAGCTGGTAGAGACAGACCCTAAAAGACTGGCAGCTGTAATTGCAGCAAAAGGTGGTTCTACAAAGTATTGACTCAGGGGGCTGAATAATTACGCACACCCCATTGCAGTTATTTATTTGTAAAAACTGTTTGGAATCATGTATGATTTTCGTTCCACTTCTCACGTGTACACCACTTTATATTGGTCTTTCATGTGGAATTCCAATAAAATTGACTCATGTTTGTGGCTGTAATGTGACAAAATGTGGAAAAGTTCAAGGGGGCCGAATAGTTTTGCAAGCCACTGTAACTAAATACATTGTGCCCAATAAAAAAGTGATGTGTATTGGGCTGCTATATACTTGGGAACACGTGGTCATAGTATAATGTAATGAAGATACATTTGGTTTAATTAGAGCTGGAGATACAAGTGAACGGGCTTGAGGGTTTAATTACCTTGCTGCTCAGGTTAAGTCAGATAAACATGGCTGCCTAACTAGGGGCCCATAGGCTGGATGTGGCCCTCAACAGATTTTATGGCCTTTGGCCTGCTGCAGAGCGCAATCCTCTTTGGGTGACATATAGAGTTATATCATAATCTGGCCCCCGAACATATAGTATTGTGAATAACTGGCGCTCTGTATGGAAGCAGTAGAACATTTTTTTCCTTGGGTGACGGTGCTCATTTCTTTATGTTCCTGCCAATTTCTGGTTACTGGGTGGGCAAAAGGTCAGGGGCTGGGAAACTACTAAAAAATGTGGGGTGTGGGCTCAGTCATTACCCCACAGTTCTCTAATTGGGTATATGTTATATTCTGATGAACCTTTTAGACCACTATACAATAACCTCTGAATGAATTAGGCGGGAACCTTGCAAAGCCGTTATTATTAGGTTTTTTTCATTTCTATATTACTTTTTTTCCTATATAAATTTTCTTTAAGAAGCTGCATCATACAACCAAACCTATATAGGAATAATGGAAGGATAGTACTTGGTCCCACATTGATGAAATTGAGCTTTATAACACGTAGCACCACAGCTTTAGTCACTGCTTCAAAGCAAAGATTTTAGAGTGTAAAGCCCCCAGTCGGATTCCAGATTGTGCAGAACCCCTAAAATCAGAGATGTTTGTAGGGAAGGATGTCATGAATGCTACTGATCGACAGAATTTGTATACTGGTATGGGACCTGTTATCCAGAATGCTTGGAACCTGGGGTTTTCCTATAATTTGAATCTCCGTACCTTTAGGGGCATGTTTATTATGCTGTGTAAAACTAATTCACCGGAAAAATGGCGTAAAAACACGTAAAAAAACCTGGCGATGTGTGGTGAATTTTCTTGCCGTTTTTTACACAGTATAATAAATATGCCCCTTAGTCTACTAAATAAACAATTTAAACATTAATTAAACCCAATAGGATTTACATTCAATAAGGTTTTATTAAATCTTAGTTGGGATCAAGTACAGGTACTGTTTTATTATTACAGAGAAAAGGGAATCATTTAACCATTAAATAAACCCAATAGGGCTGTTCTGCCCCAATAAGGGGTAATTATATCTTAGTTGGGATCAAGTACAATGTACTGTTTTATTATTACAGAGAAAAGGGAATCATTTAACCATTAAATAAACCCAATAGGGCTGTTCTGCCCCCAATAAGGGGTAATTATATCTTAGTTGGGATCAAGTACAGGTACTGTTTTATTATTACAGAGAAAAGGGAATCATTTAACCATTAAATAAACCCAATAGGGCTGTTCTGCCCCCAATAAGGGGTAATTATATCTTAGTTGGGATCAAGTACAGGTACTGTTTTATTATTACAGAGAAAAGGGAATCATTTAACCATTAAATAAACCCAATAGGGCTGTTCTGCCCCCAATAAGGGGTAATTATATCTTAGTTGGGATCAATTACAAGGTACTGTTTTATTATTACAGAGAAAAAGGGAATCATTTAACCATGAAATAAACCCAATAGGGCTGTTCTGCCCCCAATAAGGATTAATTAAATCTTAGTTGGGATCAAGTACAGGTACTGTTTTATTATTACAGAGAAAAGGGAATCATTTAACCATTAAATAAACCCAATAGGGCTGTTCTGCCCCCAATAAGGGGTAATTATATCTTAGTTGGGATCAAGTACAGGTACTGTTTTATTATTACAGAGAAAAGGGAATCATTTTTAAAAATGTGATTAAAATGAAGTCGGTGGGAGATGGCCTTTCCGTAATTTGGAGCTTTCTGTATAATAAATCCAATCCCTGTATAATACAGACAGTACAAACTGAAGCACTGAGCAGAGTACTGTCCAACCTTGAGCATTTATGGGGCTAATTATGTATTATTTTGAATGTTCAGGGGCCAGATTATAATAAAATAGCCATGTCAAAAAAAGTGCAGCCTGAGCGCATGTCGGTGAGAACAACCTCTTGAGGGGTGGGCCACATGGATCCCAGTGCGGTTTTCCTAACCTTATTCATACAGGAAATGGGAGGGCTACTTGACCAAATGTTTTGCCCTGGTTCTGAAGCTGATGTGGTCAGTTGGCCACCCAGTTTGGGTCCCAAATAATAGGTTAAGAATTCCTGTCTAAATGGAACCGCCCTGATATAAAGCACTGAGGCTGTACTGTCATAATATCCAGCTGAAGGTTACATTGTGAGGCTGAATTGAGTTTACTAATTAGCTTTCATACAATGAGCTGATATTGACTTCACAGTCTAGGACAGAGTCATTAATCAACGGGTTTCTTCACACTTTCCCTTTGTGGATATCACTGCTGCACCCTTTCTGCATCCATTGGCCTAAATTCCACTTTGCCTTCACAATGGGCCAGTGGAATGGACACCAGCAATTGCGTGTTGGGATTGAACATCCACATGTAGGAGTCACACATTCACACCAAGAGCAATTGGCTGGACATTATGTTCCTTTCATCCAATACAGTTTCCCATTCTGCTAGCAAGAACAAAACAAACAGAAAAATGCTGAACCAGTTAAATGGAGTTTCTGGATAAGGGATCTTTCCATATTTTGGAACATTCATTAAATTATTGCCATCAATATAGATTCATGCAGCTTAGTTACTGTCAAGTACAAGGTAATGTTTTATTATTACAGAGAAAAAGGAAATCATTTCTAAAAATGAGAATTATTATAAAGAAGTCTATGGGAGATGGGCTTCCTGTAATTTCAGAAAAACAGGTTTCTGGATATCACATTACGGGTATGGGACCCCTTATCCGGAAACCCGTTATCCAGAAAGCTCTGACTTACAGAAAGCCCATCTCCCATAGACTCCATTTTAATCAAATAATTCAGAATATTAAAACTGATTTCCTTTTTCTCTGTAATAATAAAACAGTACCTTGTAACTGATCCCAACTAAGATATAAATAATCCTTATTGGAGCCAAAACAATCCTATTGGGTTTTATTTTATGTTTTATTGATTTTTTAGTAGACTTAAGGTATGGAGATCAAAATTACAGAAAGACCCCTTATCCGGAATACCCTTGGTCCCGAGCATTCTAGATAACGGGTCCTTTACCTGTATTTAATTTTACAAATTTGGTCAATAACTTATGTTTTTAACAAATTAAATATTTGAAATCATATTCTGTTAATTTCATGGGAGGGACTATGGGTATATTATGTATTAGGTACATGTGTAATATAAACCCTTAGAGAAGCATGTAAGCACGATGCCCATATTTTAAACATTAAACCCAATAGGATTGTTTTGCCTCCAGTGAGGTTAATTATATCTTAGTTTTGGTCAAGTACAACAGACTTTTTTATTATTATTAAGAAAAAGGAAATCATTTTTAAAAATTAAAATTATTTAATTAATATGGACTCTATGGGAGATGGCTTCCCTGTACTTCAGAGCTTTCTGGATACTGGGTTTCTAGATGACGGACCCCATACCTGTACAATAAAGTGAGTGTGTTTCGGCCCATATGCAGTCTGTCGTGCGCTGCTGGGATTTGCTGAACCAATAGCTGGACTCAGCCCTAATTTGCGTGAAAAATATCAAACCCCAAAGCAAATCTTGGTTACTAACTAAAAACTAATTGCCTCATAAAATAAAGCCATAGCCAAGTTTTTAGGCAAAGCACAAGAATATGTTTGCCACGCTATGCACAAACTGCACTAAAGGAGTGGCCTTACAAAGCCCAAATTAAGAGGAGAGGAACTACAATACCCAGAATTCCCTGACATTTCCCATAGCTAGGCATAGGCACTCTACCCAATTACATTTGTTGCTGCAGCGATAATAAGCATTAATAAGCACAGCTTTGTGAGTAAGTGTATCCTTTCTCCTCTTTCAGAGCATTTTCTTTCTTTTGCCTTCTCTGAAGTGCCATTCTCTGGCTGTAAATGAGAAAACACGTGGCGACAGTAGCAACATGAAATGGGTTGAGAAATAATGCCCCGAGCCACCTGTTTGATAGGAAATTTATTGAAATACCTGAACAAAAACACTGAACAATGATTTCAAACAAATATAATCATCAGAAGTGCAGACATTTTAAAAAGAAGAATGAAGAGCTGGATGCCGTCGAGCCGGCTTTTGCCAAGCCATTCATTTTAGTCCCAAGTACTGGAAAGCCATGTGGGCTGTGGGTTTACAGAATGTGAATTGGATCTTTTCCCCCAGCTGAAGGCTGGAGTTTCTATTGCCTGAATATTTTAAGTTTTTCCACCCCCACTGAAACAGAGGGTTGCTATGAGAAGGCAATGTTCCAAACGGCAAATTGGTGTAATAGCAGAGACACCTGACAGAGAACCATCTGATTTTGGGTTAGCAAGCAGAACTATGACTAGCGCTTGCATACATGATAGATACTAACATTCTAAAGCAGGAGACAAGATTGTCCAGAGTGTATTCTCCCCACTGCTGGCAGATGGAAGAGCTATTATTATAAATGAAAGGCAGCGGTAGTAGATGCCAAGCACTTTTGTTTTGTGCCAGACTCTGAAGTCCAGATGTAAGCTGGTTACCCCTGGGACAGGACAGGCTTCAGCTCCCGCAGCAGAACAGAGCCAATCACCGTTTTCTCCGTGTTTATGATGAGCTGTGCTGCCGAGCCTCCCTTCAGCTCCACTGTGACCAGCATCAGCGACCCACTGTGCACAGTTTTAGCTGCAAATCTATAAAATGGAAAAAAACAAGAGGGGTGAGGTAGAGTCGATGGCAGAGAAACACGGTTCCCCTTCTACAGAAAATGATGAACAGCATCAGAAAGCACGGGTCAATTCTGTGCCTTTTTGTACACCGCAACTGGTATATTTACTAAACCATATTACTGTCATTATGGCCGGCAGCACCGTGCACACACACGCGTGTCAAATATCCACCAATCTGCTACATAATCAGCAGCAGCCCTAGGCTAGGGTAGGGGATATCTAAATAAACCAAATTACTAGCGTTGTTACGAGTGCTCTGCCAATGCCGTGCATTCAGTACATCTATGGGAGTCAACGTTAACATTAAGGGCAGAGGACGGGGACAGCCAACGTTGTAAAATTCCAAGACATGGAAATCCCACCAATTACATGTAATTAGAAGCACAACTGTCCATTTATGTGCTCCCAATTGACTGAAAAGACCATTTTGGCTACAAAGAACTTCTGTCAATCCCGTTAATTCATTCTGCAAGCACAGCAAGAAATGAGCGAAGGTGAGAGGACAAAGGGGACCCTCCGTAGGCAAGGCAAAGTAGAAGCCCCCCCTGCCCATGTTCCCCACACTCACTAACTTCGGAACAATGAAGTTGCTGCACATGGCCTTTTGAAAACACTAACAAGTATGGGAGCAGGTCTGTGACCTTCTCCGACCCAAACTGGAGACCAATCTCCTATCCCCCTTTCTGAATGACACGTGTCTCAATCGGAGCCATCTGCCTCAATTTGTGAAACATCTTCAGCCACAATAGGGCTCGCTTAGCCCTGACAACGGCGCACAATGCACAAAAATACAACTGCTCTGCTGACAGCACGGCTCCGGCTATTCAATAGCAAAGCCAACTGGTCAGTGCCTCATGTCTGACAATTAGCATGGGCTTTGCAAAGCACATACTGCGGTCTGCGGGGATCTCTTTAATTACCATCAACATAAAAGAGGGAGTTTATTGAAGATACTCAAAAAAAAAAAAAAAAACTTCACACCAGACTTAATTAAAATATTAGCCACTTAAGCAGGAAACAGATTCTTTTTAAATGAGAAGTAATTTCTTTTTTATTTTTTCTAATCACATCAAAACCTCTTAACGCATTACACTAGTTAGGGGGAAAGCATAACAAGTAATTTAAATCTTGTTAACCAGTTTATATACAATAATGGTTATACTATTTTCTAAGCAGAAGCAGAATCAATATTTATTGTAGCGCACTTTAATGGGGCGACGTATGGTGGATATTTTGCAAACAAAAGCAGAGCAAATAAAATAATATTATCCCGAGCGCGATTATTGTGAAACCTGTGCTGTTAGCGCGGGCAGGCGTACAGTGGCCAACAGCGATCGTGCCCATGCCCACGTCTAAACATGGGCTTTACTTCTTTAGATATTATATTTCATTACATGGGTCTTTAAAAAGACAAATCTGTCCTGCATATTGTTTTTCAATGTAAGGTGCAGATATTTTTTATTAAGTACAAATTCAGCTGCTGTTGGTCTCTTCTTTTGTTTGCTGACGGGAAGGTTTGGGAATATGCCTAAATATGGCAGTTTTATTGTTTGTATATATATATTTATCCAGTAAGGCAACGTATTACATATATATTTAAGGGGATAAACAACCTAAATAGCCGACTCTTGCATATGAAGTTTATATTATTATGGCTGTTACAGAAGGAGGGCAATATAACAGAAGCGCAAATGACAAACTGGGGTTGTCCAAACTGGTCTCCCGGCTACTACTCTGCTGTTGGGATACAGGAAAATGATCATAAAATGACACAGATTTGACTTTAAGTTGCAATTGGCTGTCTGGGCAGCAGCAGAGTTTGTGCATGGGGTGCCATAGCACCTAGTTCTTTAGACTCCCGTGCTGGTACAATGAGACAGAGTACCCAGTGCAACTGGGAGCTCATTGCAGGTTTGCTGGTGGGTGTTGCAAAATTATGTTATAATTGTAAGATATTTTCAGTGTATAATATCCAGCTGTAGAGGAACTGTGGCTCCCTGCTCTACAGGCAGCCGGGGGGCTGCAGGTTGGATTTATATCATTTTTTCAGCTTTAGGTGGGAGAGGATATCCTTAGTTTTCCTTAAGTCTGCTTCTACTTCTAATCAAGATAATTCTTTCTTTGCTCCAAAAAACGCATTCACTGGTTCGACATTTACAGGCACTATGTTTATAAAATACTGGCAGAGAATTATGGATTTATAGTTCTCAGCATCTACAGGGTTGTGTGTTTAACATTCCTGCATTATATTTTCCAAGACAGATGATTTGATTTTTCTAATATATATTTATATAAACATCCTCTACAATTTTTACCTTAATACCATAATGTATTATCTATGTGAATTCATGTTTGTATAATTCATTTACAGTGCATCTTGCTTGGCTGCCATATTCACATGATTTTATATACCAACATCACCATGATTCCAATATAAACCCCACAGATCTCTGATGGTTCTACTGGTTCAGCTGGACAGACAGACACACATCCCATTATCATGCCATAAGTACACAGATGATGGCTTTATACAAACCGCTGGGCATTATCAGGTTTATATGGGAAAGGGTGGGGGCAGATAATAAAGTGGACTGAAGATGATTCATTAGGATTCCAATAATAAGCAGCACTTTATTGTGAGCCTGGATCTAGGCATGCCGGAATATAAGCTGTCATTTCTATCTTTCCGTGGCTCCACATTCAGCACAAAGTGGCGGATATGATGCTGAAAGTTCTTAGAGAGGAGAATGATATAAGGGATTGTGGCAGAGAGAACCCCATTTATAAGAACCCCCCCCGGCTGGTGCTTTTCCCCTCCTCGGGCTAATTGTCTTTTCCCCCCCAATATGTCCTGGTGGTTGCCAGAAGCTGTGACAAAGGACTAATAGGGCTAAAATTTGGTCTCTCAACATGAAGCCTTCAATTACTGCCTGCTGAAGCAGACAGAATCCTATTAGCGACAAAGCGGTCGAGGCGATGCAGTGCCCTGCCTTAGCCATAGAGAAATAATTAGCCAAGAGTTGACAAATGTGCAAGAAAAATAATGGGACCACCATCATTCCGCCACAGCAGAATGACACTATAAAAAGTGGGGTGGGAAATGTAAACTTGCAAGTGGTATGAGCAGCCCCCCAACACAACCTACTGCATTTGTGTATGTCAGACTACGGCCCTCCAGCAGCTCTGAACTACAACTCCCAAAGTGCCAAAGGCAAGCTCTATGTCATGTCCAAAGATGGACACCTGACTGTTACTGACTGTCCTCGTACATGGGTCTAATAGGCATTAAGCAGATTTCATTATTTAGCCATTAAGTGTATATAACAGCTAATGAAACATGTCTTATGTAATAAATTATGCTCATTAGTTCCAATGCAGTGGATACCTTTTATATAATGCCGTCTGAATGGTCAGTGCTCTCCCATGCACTTGGTTTACTGCTAATTCTATATTCCACTGCTCAGAAAATAAGTGGAGACCAAGCAGTGTGCAAACATGCAACACAGTACAATTCCCAAATCAAACACTTTTGATCTTGGCAAGACATTTCTGAGGGTGTTTAATAAACCCAATATGAATACTGGGCTCCTAGGCTATCAAACCCTACTGTGTGAATTGTTTTAATATATATTAGTTATAAAGGGACACAGAGGTGTGGGATGGTATGTCCCTGCCACATGTATTCATATCAGAACAAATCTATCTTTCTCAAGGACATGCAGATGAAAGGAATAACAGGGTGTCTTTCCCACTACTCTCTAAACAGATCATGATATTTGGTATAAAAAGTAACAGGAATCCTCTACAAAGTATTGGTCACTATTTTTAAGGGAATAAAACTCATTTTGATCTTAATTTACACCTACTGTTTCTTTAATAGTACAGAATATAAGGAAACAGATAAACAGCGTTCAGGCTGTAGTGAGTTACAAGGGGCTGAAATCAATTAACCAGGGAGAATCAGCAAATGGCCAGCTTTCACCTTATTTTCTTAAAGTATTATTTTTACTTTCTTTTTAATAAATGAGACATCTAGAGGTTCGGCCTTCAATCGAGGAGCCTTGGCCCGCTGTATATCTACAGTTAACTGTGTTCTTGTTTTCCAGGAAATTTCAATCATGGGTGTTTGTCACAGATTCGGATGCAATAGCAGTGCTGCCCTCTACTGGGAGTTTCAAAGAAGGCATTTCTTTCCCATAAATTGATGACACTGGGAGGACAAGCCAACACCAAATGAAGAGCTTTTTCTGCCACTAACTGTCATTCATGCCAATGAGAAAGCAAGTAACAAGTGACAGGAGCTGCTGAGATGTGCCACACTCACCATGATACGCTGTAACTGATAATACTATGTGAAACGCAACAGTCGCCCTTATGTGAATAAGTACAAACATATTAGAATAAGGTAGTACGGTAACTACCCCAGTATGTAATAAAAGGCCCTAAGTTCATCCAGGTGCAGTAACCCATGGCAATAGGTGATCAGTAAATTCTTCCTGCTGATTGGCTGCTATAGCATACTGCACCTGGGCAAACTAAACCCCATATGTAATAAAGGCCACAGGGTTTGCCCTGGTGCAGTAACCCATAGCAACCAATAAGATATTTTGCCTTAAAGCAGGTGACCAGTAAATACTGCTTTAGGTAATAAGACCAGCAGCAAACTTTGGCCTTTTAATAACATAACCCCATGTTTATTTTGGCAATTGTATTCAGTGCCAATGCTCCCTTGCTCCCAAATACAGTTAGGGACATATGTAGCCCCGGACTGGGATTATAAACAGGCCCCCTGGCAATTAAAGTACAGAGAGGCCCAACCAGCCAAATAAATAGTGACTGCCTATGGCATCTTACAGCAGCCCCTCTGGCATTTGCCAGAACCCACAGATTGCCAGTCCGGGCCTGGGCACATGAAAACTTGAGTGAAACTCTGAGCTTGCTGCATTCTGATGAAATGAATTGCTCTCTGTTTATTTATATGTGATTTTTAGGGGTATATTTATCAACAAGTAAACTCTCCCTTTCACCCTCTGATAAATACCCCCAAAAATCCCACAGAAGCAAACAGCAGAATCTCACTCCAGAGGACTGTGCTGACCTCAGGATTCACTTTTTGATAAATAAGCCCCAGTGCATACCGTGCAGAAAAATTGCAGCACCCAGAACTCAAAAGCAGTAAGATCAGGGCATGTGCTATTCTGGCCAGTTTCATTGAACATCTGCTAAGGGCCAGTTCCCTGACACTGCATTAAGCCAAAGATGTGCTCAATAATTAACTATGAAGGATAAGAGAGTATAGTTAATTGCTTAATTAATATGATTATGGCACAACCTAAGTAACAGCAAGTATTAGCACATGGAAAGACATCAGTAGCATAAATATAGTACATTTGTGCCTGCCTTAGCATCCTTATTTACTAACATTGTGTACTTCCTGGAAATCTGAACACAGCCTGGTATCTGAATACCTGGGTGCGCCCTCGCCAGATAGTCAACACAAACTGGTTCTGGGATTTCCAAAGTGGCAAAACTTCCCAGCAGAAAGCCAAACGGTGTATTCACCCATAAAGGAGTGACTTAGTATCAAAATACAGAGACGGCAATTAAACATCTCTTCCCTGTACCCATGGGTGGTCACTTTGCTTCCTCTCATACCAAAAACGTATATTGCTTTATGGAAAACTCCTTTACAGCAGCGAAAAGTGTTTTTTATATGTTTATATTATAAATGTTTAAAATGATTAATATTATAAAAAAAAAATGTATAACTCTATCAATCTTTATCTACCCCCTAAACTATTTTATTACAAAGTCATTGCAGTCTATGCATAGTGGGGGGCAATGGGGCTCAGTGACAAAAACATGGTCAAACCACAGACTGCTTAACTGAAACAGAAAAAAGGTTTGATTTTATTTACTGCCCAGGAGAAGATGAAATTAGAAGAAAATAGTTAGTGAACTGATAAAGAGAAGTCCATTATGCATGGCGTTTATCAGATCTCTCATAACACAAATATCTGCCTTGCAAGAAGACCCAAGTTGGGTCTGTTTACATTGGAGAAGAGGTGACATGATAACTATGTATAAATATATAAAGGGATCATATAATAACCTTTCTAATGTTTTATTTACCAGTAGGTCCTTCCAACGGACACGAGGGCACCCACTCCATTTAGAAGAAGGGAGGTTCCATTTAAATATTCGGAAAGGATTTTTTACTGTGAGAGCTGTGAAGTTGTGGCATTCCCTCCCCGAATTAGTCGTGCTGGCTGATACATTATATAGCTTTAAGAAGGGGCTGGATGGATTCTTCGAAAGTGAGGGAATACAGGGTTATGGGAGATAGCTCTCAGTACAAGTGAGGGAATACAGGGGTAGGGGAGATAGCTCTCAGTACAAGTGAGGGAATACAGGGGTAGGGGAGATAGCTCTCAGTACAAGTGAGGGAATACAGGGGTAGGGGGGATAGCTCTCAGTACAAGTGAGGGAATACAGGGGTAGGGGAGATAGCTCTCAGTACAAGTGAGGGAATACAGGGGTATGGGAGATAGCTCTCAGTACAAGTGAGGGAATACAGGGGTATGGGAGATAGCTCTTAGTACAAGTGAGGGAATACAGGGGTATGGGAGATAGCTCTTAGTACAAGTGAGGGAATACAGGGGTATGGGAGATAGCTCTTAGTACAAGTGAGGGAATACAGGGTTATGGGAGATAGCTCTCAGTACAAGTGAGGGAATACAGGGTTTTGGGAGATAGCTCTCAGTACAAGTGAGGGAATACAGGGGTATGGGAGATAGCTCTTAGTACAAGTGAGGGAATACAGGGTTATGGGAGATAGCTCTCAGTACAAGTGAGGGAATACAGGGTTTTGGGAGATAGCTCTCAGTACAAGTGAGGGAATACAGGGGTAGGGGAGATAGCTCTCAGTACAAGTGAGGGAATACTGGGTTATGGGAGATAGCTCTCAGTACAAGTGAGGGAATACAGGGGTAGGGGAGATAGCTCTCAGTACAAGTGAGGGAATACAGGGGTATGGGAGATAGCTCTCAGTACAAGTGAGGGAATACAGGGGTATGGGAGATAGCTCTCAGTACAAGTGAGGGAATACAGGGGTAGGGGAGATAGCTCTCAGTACAAGTGAGGGAATACAGGGGTAGGGGAGATAGCTCTCAGTACAAGTGAGGGAATACAGGGGTAGGGGAGATAGCTCTCAGTACAAGTGAGGGAATACAGGGGTAGGGGGGATAGCTCTCAGTACAAGTGAGGGAATACAGGGGTAGGGGAGATAGCTCTCAGTACAAGTGAGGGAATACAGGGGTAGGGGGGATAGCTCTCAGTACAAGTGAGGGAATACAGGGGTAGGGGAGATAGCTCTCAGTACAAGTGAGGGAATACAGGGTTATGGGAGATAGCTCTCAGTACAAGTGAGGGAATACAGGGGTATGGGAGATAGCTCTCAGTACAAGTGAGGGAATACAGGGTTATGGGAGATAGCTCTCAGTACAAGTGAGGGAATACAGGGGTAGGGGAGATAGCTCTCAGTACAAGTGAGGGAATACAGGGGTATGGGAGATAGCTCTCAGTACAAGTGAGGGAATACAGGGGTATGGGAGATAGCTCTCAGTACAAGTGAGGGAATACAGGGTTATGGGAGATAGCTCTTAGTACAAGTGAGGGAATACAGGGGTAGGGGAGATAGCTCTCAGTACAAGTGAGGGAATACAGGGGTAGGGGGGATAGCTCTCAGTACAAGTGAGGGAATACAGGGGTAGGGGAGATAGCTCTCAGTACAAGTGAGGGAATACAGGGGTAGGGGAGATAGCTCTCAGTACAAGTGAGGGAATACAGGGTTATGGGAGATAGCTCTCAGTACAAGTGAGGGAATACAGGGGTAGGGGAGATAGCTCTCAGTACAAGTGAGGGAATACAGGGGTAGGGGAGATAGCTCTCAGTACAAGTGAGGGAATACAGGGGTATGGGAGATAGCTCTCAGTACAAGTGAGGGAATACAGGGTTATGGGAGATAGCTCTTAGTACAAGTGAGGGAATACAGGGGTATGGGAGATAGCTCTCAGTACAAGTGAGGGAATACAGGGTTTTGGGAGATAGCTCTCAGTACAAGTGAGGGAATACAGGGGTAGGGGAGATAGCTCTCAGTACAAGTGAGGGAATACAGGGGTAGGGGAGATAGCTCTCAGTACAAGTGAGGGAATACTGGGTTATGGGAGATAGCTCTCAGTACAAGTGAGGGAATACAGGGGTAGGGGAGATAGCTCTCAGTACAAGTGAGGGAATACAGGGGTATGGGAGATAGCTCTCAGTACAAGTGAGGGAATACAGGGGTAGGGGAGATAGCTCTCAGTACAAGTGAGGGAATACAGGGGTAGGGGAGATAGCTCTCAGTACAAGTGAGGGAATACAGGGTTATGGGAGATAGCTCTCAGTACAAGTGAGGGAATACAGGGTTATAGGAGATAGCTCTCAGTACAAGTGAGGGAATACAGGGTTATGGGAGATAGCTCTTAGTGTACAAGTTCATCCAGGGACTGGGTCCGATTGCCATCTTGGAGTCAGGAAGGAATTTTTTTGCGGCAAATTAGAGAGGCTTCAGATGGGGTTTTTTGCCTTCCTCTGGATCAACTACTAGTTGAGGTTAGATATAGGCATTATGGTTGAACGTGATGGACTTAACTTACTATGTTACTATGTAAGATTAAAGGTGGCCACACACCCAAAGTAACGGTGGCCCTAGGGCCAAATGATCTAATTAGCCTGATATCACTCACCTTAGGTGGACATATTGGGAGAAGATCGGCTTGTTTAGTGACCTCGCCAAAAAAGTTGCCCTAAATTTCATTAATTCATCAGTATGACATATATATGGGTAAAGCAGGAAAGCACACAGATAGGTAGCTCACTGAAAACTAATGTTTGGGAGTGCAAAGGTTCTCTGTAACTGATACCAAACATACCATCATTTAAGCACCATGCTCCCTACCATCACAGCTGCAGGTTTTTGGGTTTTATTTTTGTGCTGCAAAAAAGATGGGGTAAAACTGGATAGTTTGGGGTTAAAATCTTTAAAGAGTTGGGTTTGTGGGACAGCAAGAAACTGGGAGAAAAACTTAGGCAAGCAAAGTGAATAAAACGGTTCTGGAAAAGTAGTGTTTGAGTGTAAGTAATTAAGGAGGAGAAACACATTTTTAGTTGAACAACTGTTTGACAGAGCAGAGAGCTGACCTCAAGCAATAATATACAGACTGGGGATTTGAGACTGCCTCTCTGAGCCCTGGGGACTGGCTGCCGAGTGGGGTAGCAAAAGAGGAGTGACCGGTGAATACAAAGGAGCCTCTGGAGGGGGTGGCAGTGTGCTGCAACAATCATTGCATGAAATGGAAAAAAGAGTGAATGATTATTTGGCAATGCAAGACAATGGCTAAATAGCCATGGTGCAAATAGCAGGGGAAAGTAAGCAAAAGGCAGACCAAACGGGAAGAAAGAGTGAAAAAGAAAAAGCACTGAATGGATAAACACAGTATAGAAAAGCAAGCTGTCATTTCAGTGAGAATATGGCGCAATGTGAGTGTGTGGCATGTGAGAGGAAAGGAGACAACAGATTTGGCTCATGTCTACAAAACAGGTTAATAGGAAGCCATAACTGAAAAATAAGAGGTGCCTTTTGTTGTTGTCTCCCTAGATAGGCTGGGAGAGAAAGAAAGAGAGATGTTGAATAGTTTAAAAGAGAAGGGAAGGTTAAATCACTGGGTGGGGGGACAAATGTTGGCATCAGAAATTTTGCCCCTCCCAACAGTGGGCCTTTAGTTAGTCCCAGTGGGGTAAAGCTATTGCCTTCCTTTGCTGCCCAGAAACAGGTGGGGATAAAGTTCACCTACTGCCATACAGTCCCAAGCAGGAGCACCACTGGGGACCATAAAAATACATCATCTGGGCCTACAATTTCTTATTCTTTCCTGATGGGGCCTTGATTATTGGTGTTAGTTAGCCGAAGGAAGATCTAACAGCAAACTGGGTAAAGCAGTGGGTACAACGATATCTTCTGAAGTAATCCAAGGGGTCAAATAGAGAACTGTGTGAACCCCCAGTTTTAACATTCCCTTTATTATATTGTCAGTCTGTGAAATCATGGTATTAACAGTTGCCAAAGGGAGAGGCAAAGTAGGAAGTGTCTAGAGAAAATCGTTTTTTATTCCACAGTCTAATTTGCAATTTACCTGTAAATGTTGTTTTGGCCGGAGGCAACGACCCCAAGGTTTGCAGCTTGTAGAAATCTTTGGCCTATAATCTGAGGAGTGGAATATTCTGCGTTTACAGCAATAGTAGCTGAGCTTTCATTCATGCCTGTCAGTTTTCCTGTAAATAAAAAACACAAAACATTTGGAATATTGATAATAAAGATAGGGAATGAGATGCATGTCAGTTTGCCACACCTGCTGGAACATATAGTTACACCTGGATATACAATCATATCAGTCAGATGCTTGCTGTGGGTTACCAGAACTAAAGCAACCTGCCTCTTGTACTACATTCACTTCACTTTCTTCTAGCAGAGCAGAAAAAGAAACTGTAATAAAATAAAGTGCAACCCTCCCCATCAAAAAAAACAAAATTAGAATCATTTTGCATATTTAAAAAAAAAACCAAAATGAATCAGATTTCCTTCAACGGTCTACAAAAATGCCAGTGGTTCTGTACAATCAATTTCATGATGTAAACTATTTCTATAAAATGAAATAAACTGAAAAAAGGAATATTTTTTTTTAATTTTCAAGTTCTATAGTATAAAAGGGGTTTAGTATGATGCAGACAGTAATATTCTGAGACAATTTGCAATTAGTCTTTTTTTTTGTGGTTTTTCGGAAGCTCTCTAGTTTGGTATTTCAACAGTCATCTGGTTACCAAAGTCTTATTTATCCTAGCAACCAGACAGTTTTCCTTTCTAAAGTGAAACATAAAATACAACCTAGTATCTAGCACCCAGAAAGCAGAATGGCAGCCTATATTTGCATTGCTCTTTATTTTGGGGTCTTCTCCTACTGATACCTAACTCTGACTTTCACACAAGTGTATATGCTATACTGAAAGCAATAGTATAAAAAATAAAAAAAATCCAAAAACCATTTGCTAATGGGTGCAGAGCTTTAGGGAGAATTTTCCCTGCAATGTTGCCCGTAGTTTAAGGCTCCATGGGACATGTACTAAAAACCTGCCCGTATGAACCCCTAAAGAGCTTGGATGGTTGTGTTATGTTACACAGCAGGGATTATAAAGGTCGTGCTTCAGCCACAAGCCTGTTCCTATGGTTTTACCACATCTAATTCATGTACTACATCAGTGCTATCCAACTTCTGTTTGGGGTCCATTATCTGACAGATGTGTTAGAAGGACAAATAATTATAAAACAATGATGCCATAAAAAAAGAAGTCTATGGAGCACATAGGTAGATTCCTCCATTTGGACAGTCTTGTACTAAGTAGCCTTTATTATGTATAGTATTCATGTACTATGGGAAAATATCAAACAGAGGTTAATGTCTTAGTGAAATGTCTGTCTTCAGCATTTATGACCGCAAGTACAGAAGTTTATTCCCTACTCCAGAATTCCAGTGTTGTGGCGCTCACCAGGAGATGTGGTTTGTGGCTGATGCAGTAAAATGAATGCAAGTGGGCTGCGCCTACTGACGCATGGTGCTGAGGGAACCTACCTCCATCTCCACGCCAGGCGGTAGTAATAGGCTTCTTCTGTGTCAATATGTGCAACTGAGCTCAAGTGGGAACAATATACAGTATAATTGGGAACTACTATACAAAAGGAGGGCATTTTGATGCCAATTACCTTAAATGAATGGGATTTTATGTGTTACTGACTGCGAAGATATCAGTGTAAATGCAACTGTTCTTGCTGTCATAGATGACCCCCTAGATTTCTCTCAGAGCTGAAATTCTACTTAGAAAACCCCATGCTGTGTAGGATAACTCCGAGAGCTTGGTGCAATTTTCAGCCATTATCAAATGTACGACACAAGAGATGGTTGGACTGAGTTAATATACAGAAAGGACCCATATTTCAAGTTATTGTGTTCACAACATGCCCAGCATGCAGCTAGGTAGCAAGCCAGTACAACAATGCAAGATACTGTACAGCTACTCTGCACTCTTCTCTTCTTTATTGTCTATGTGAGGGGTTCATTGTGATTATGTATAGCAAATAGCATTCAGCCAAGGCATTGCAATAGGAGATCCGCGTGGAGCAACCAGTGTATTTTGGAAAAAGCAGTCACAGCATAGTTCCCAGGGCTCTTTATTTAGGCCAAATCACTTTAGATTTAAACCTTACTGTAATTAACCTATCCTAGATAATAAAAAGGTTTTTTCAATATATATATTTATTGTTTTGAACAAATATAAAAATATACAAATAAAAAAAAAACAGATGTGCCAGATCTCATCAACAAAACATGATTTGGATATTTTATTATCCTAACACTACCACTGTACATTTATATATGCGATTTGTCATTATACAGGCATGGAATCGGTTATCATGAATGCTTGGGACCTGGGGTTTTCTGGATAAGGGATCTTTCTATAATTCAGACTGCCAGACCTTAAGTCTTCTAAAAATAATTTAAACATGAAATAAACCCATTAGGATTGTTTTGTCACCAATCTGGATCCATGCAGCTTAGTTAGTATCAAGTACGAGCTACAGAGAAAAGGGGGACAGTCCCGATTTTGACAGCTCAGCCCGCAGTCCCGGATTATTTCTGAAAAGTCCCTCATTTCCCTTCAATCTCCTGCACTGACTGCTAAAAAAGATACAATGTTTCTCAAACTTAATTTAAAAAAGTAGCTTTTGGCAGAGAGTCCAGAAAAGTTAACAAGCCACACCTGCACTTAGATACAACTGTAACAAATAAGTAAACAGGTCTCTTGGGGGAAATGAGTCTTAAAGGGCTTAAAGTCAATTTCAGCTTTTTTAGCAAAACTGTAATAACACATGAAACAAGACCCCAAAACCCCCAGAAATGCATTCAAACTTTAAATAACCTGCCAAATTTTGTAAAATGGGAGTGGTATTTAGTGGGTGTGGTCGCAAAAATTGTTCGCCACACTAAGCGCTCCATTACTTTTTGTCCCTCCTTGCATTTTTCAAATGTTGGGAGGTATGCCAATGGGTGTTACTGAGCTCTAAGAGTCACTGATAAGTGAAAACATCAATGCTCCTCATATCAGCAGTAAGCCACACCCATGGGCAGTTTAGAGCAGGGGTCCCCCAACCTTTCTTACTCGCGAGTCACAGTCAATTGTAAAAAGACTTGGAGAGCAACACAAGCACCATAAAAGTTCATGGAGGAGCCAAATAAGGCCTATGATTGGCTATTAGGGGCCTCTATGCACACTATCAGCTTACTTATTTGGTAGTAAATCTTGTTTTTATTCAACCAAAACTTGCCCCCAAGTCAGGAATTAAAAAATAACTCCCTGGTTTGGGGGCACTGAGAGCAACATCCAAGGGGTTGGGGAGCAACATGTTGCCCCTGAGCCACTGGTTGGGGATCACTGGTTTAGAGTATGAAGCCCTGCCTTTCTCAGAACACTGGTGAACAGAAAGAAGACAGAGCTGCCAGTAGAAAGTGCTGGCCAATGGAAAACTAAACAAAGGTAATACACATCACTAGGCAGAGACTCTTATTAGAGGTATCTCTTCAGAACACTGGTTTGAAATCCCAACACAAAAAAAAAAAAAAAAACAGTGGTGAAAAATGTTAGAAACCCAGTAGAGCAATCATTTCCTATAAGAATGATCTGTTAGAATGCTTTAGAAATATCAGCTGATCAGAAAGAGACAGAGGAACACATCTACATAACATGCTGTATAATTGCCCTCTGCTGCAGGCTCCTGTGTGTCATTAGAACCTGCCAGGGAAGCGACAGTTTCTTTCCTGGTTTTCAAACCATGGAATGAAATGCAACTTGGATTGGATAATAAAAGTTCTTATATTGCAAATTTACATTTTCAGTCTTTTTTCTGAATCAGAAACAGGTTTTATCCCTTAACTCCTAAGTGCATGAATATGGTTTCTTGTGCAATTTCCAAGCAGATAAATACACTGGTATCAGAGAGTAAACACTTCCCCACTCCCCATCAATCCCTGTTAAGCATAAGGCAGCTCTCACATATATTAAAATCACATTGAGAATTTACAACTGTACAAAGTTCCAGACTGACATATTTTTATATTCTCCATAAAATATAAGGAAATGCTGCATTAAAAAATACATACCATAAATATTTTAGGGTAAATATTATATTAAATGGAAATATGAAAACTAAAATACTGTATCTATATAAACATATACGCGCACAAGATTCAGTATAAATCACAGAAGTTTAGATTGAAGAGATTTTTTGTTTATTTTTATTCTCAAACACCCCCAAGATATATTATTGCAAATGTGATACAAAAATAAAGGTTCCTCGACTTTAAAAGGGACATAAAAATCTGTATAATAAAAATTCCTTTTCAGATTAAAAATGTTTTTCCATTCTGGTGCATAAACAAGATTGTGGTATGATTCAAACCTTGCCTTAATAACAGTGTCCACAAAATGGCATCTGCCATAGTTGCTGGGATGGTGAATTCCTAGACTGAAGGAAACTCTATTTAAATCATTTATATGGTGAATGTAAAGTGTATTTTGCTTAACTAACACAATAGAAATAAAATTCCTCCTCTTTTCCTGTAATGACAATCTCATCAACAATACCTCCAGCTGCCTTTAGGGCAGGGATTCCTCCATTCCTTAATTCTGAAAAACAATTTTATGAAATGGGTTGTATAGGTGTAGATCTAATTATACCTTCCTTTTAGTTGCTATTTTCTATTGGAGAAGGACATTTCAGGTTATTAATGTTGATTATGTTTACACACTCTAAACAGCATAGCAACCCAAGTTTGGGTCCCAGCCCATATTGTAAGAATTTCTGCTGATATTCTGATTAATCCCAGGGCATTTGCAACACTGTCCTCTAGAGACTGTAACCAACACTGTAGTACAGCAATGCCCACCCCATTAGTTAAAAGGGGGACAACCGCCATGGAGGGGGTCAGGGAAGAGATGGAAATATATATGAAGGGTTGCCGCCCCCTTACAAATTTACTGGCAAATATATTGCTGGTAAATTTGTAATACTGGCCCTAACTGGCAATATAATTAATATATAATTAACCCTTATTGGAGGCAAAACAATCCTATTGGGTTTAATTAATGATTAAATCATTTTAAGTAGATTTAAAGTATGGATATCATAATTACAAATAGACTCCTTATCCATACACCCCAGCTACAGAGTGGTCTGAATAACAGGTGCCAAACCTGTACAAAAAAAAGCTAATTTTGGTATTACTTTCCACCCATGGTAAAGTGTCATTTAAAGTTATCACCTTGCCTCATAGCAAAAATGCCCCAGTAAAGATACATATATTATAAGTGCATTTTCAGCCCATGTCATTTATCCAATGCTAAAAAGCATCATGCAACTATAGCACCAGCCTGCCAGCTCCAAATCCAATGTAAACACTGGGGAAAAGTCAACTACAAAACATACACTGCCCGATTGGATCATTTCAACTTGCAAACATATGAAAGGCACTTTGCATAAGGTAAAAAAAAAAAAAAAATGCCGGATGCCTGCTAGAGAAAGCAGTCCCTAAACTAATGAGAGCCACTGGTGCACAGTGACCCAGGCATTTGTGATCTCTAGTATTCAACTTGTATATTAAGCTCTGAGTGTACTTGTCTGCTAAAGGTATAAAATAATGTTGGAACAAGTCTATTTTAGGTTCCAATTTCGAAAAGGACAATCAGCATTTAGCAATCAGTGCCATAAATGCTAGCCGACTGCCGACCATTACATTATGTTTTGGACTATTTAGCTACAGCATTAGGCAGAAGCTTAAAAAAACAAAAAGCAAATCCCAAAACAAATCCCCAGGCAGGGTGCAGTGACTTTTAAACAGAACACACAGGCTGACCCAACACTGCTGGGAAATGTGGGCACTCACTTAGGACTTAAACCTTCTCCATTAAGCTCTATTGAAGAGCAAATGCTGAATAAATGAATGCAAGTATGTTTATGTTAAAAGCCAGCTTCCTGCAGCATGTAATTAAAGGAAACATCGTCCAGCGCCGGCACTTTTGTCAAACTCCTGGAAATGGAAAGATGGATAGCATTCATAGGAGCAAATGCATCGCTTCATATTTAACCTTAACACTCTTGTCATTAATGGTTTGTCTAACTTGTTTTTATAAAAGGCGAGGTACGGCTCGGCTGAAGTAAAATTGAAAAATCAACTATCCCATGCCTTTCAGAAGAGGAGATTCATTATTGTCAGCTAATGTATTGGCATAAAGAAAAGTAACATCCTATCAAGTGCGGCACACGCTCAATCTGCCTCCCGAGCTTCCCTCCCTTTTTAACTCGTGCTGTGTTATTGTTATAGGCAATTTGTACCACTCAGCATGACAGTGTAAACTGAATTAAGATTAATTTACATGCAAAAGAGCACTTTGGAGAGCAGCATGGTAAGCAAATGTATTGTCTCGATTGCTGAGGTGGAAAAGGAAAAAAAAAAACACTGCTCTAATTAAGGGGCATCAAATATGATCTCTGCAGGGCCAGAAAAATAGTAAATGTCCAACTAGTTAAAGAATTAGCATCCTGCTTGCTTGGGCTTTATGAGCTTTATGAGCCAGAGGCATAAATCATCATAACAAAGTAACTTTCACACTGTGCCTTTCCTCAATAAAAACATCATACAACAGTACTGTAAAGTAGGGACAAAACGATTACTCAAACCCTAGGCCTTCATTCAGCCAGCATAATTCAGGGTAACCAGGGGTGCCCTGGTCTTCTTTGCCGATTGAGGACCAATTCTCTGCTTGGATTGGACAAGTGTGCAATTACTAGTACAGGTATGGGATATGTTATTCGAAAACCTGTTATCTAAAAAGCTCCAAATTATGGGAGACCATTCCCTATAGACTCCATTTTAAACAAATAGCTCTAATTTTTTAAAATAATTGAGCCACATTTAAATGTAAAGCCAGTTGGGGAGCAACACAAGGGTAGAATGGTGTCAAATATGGGCTATAATTTTCTATTTGGTAGTCTCTATATGGATGCAGAGCCTACAGGAGGTTCTGTTTGGCAGTAGACCTGGTTTTTAAGCAACGAAAATGTGCCCCCAAGCCAGAAATTTAAAAATAAGGACTTGCTTTGAGGCCATTGTGAACAACAAGTCACTGCTTGGGGATTACTATCCATGTTTTTTAAAGAATCTTCTCTTTTCACATTGTTACAAGTGTGAATTCTCCAGAGTAATGACATGAGGCTTTCAGGACGGGCCTATGAGGGGCAGTCAGGGCAGCACACTTCTTTACAGAATAGAAAGTGTTGAGTTTATTACCTTCCTGAAGGTCAATGGCACACAGGGAGTTTTGTCCACCGCTGTGATCCAGTGAAAAAACAGCAGCAGGTAAAATGCCACTGTCCTACTCGAGCAGTGACAGGTGGTCATGGGTGAAAAATATAAATGTGTTTCATATTGTTTTAAACTGATTAAAATAAAACAAAAAAAAACCCCAATCCCCATATTTTTTTATTTGATTTTTGATAAGAGGAGACAATCCCCCATTACAAAGGCCATGGAAATAATGAACACTCACATAATAAGGTTAACAGTGAACATTTGGCTAAGCAAGAAGGAGAGACTCACCTGTGATGGTATAGTAGCTGCTAGGCACCAAGGCAGGCGTTAGTAAGCAAGAAGTAAGAACATCAAAATAAATGGGGTTTTAATTCAATACAAAGGGATATGCCAGTTTTTTTTCAACATATGCAATACATTAGGGGTCATTTAGGAAACCTTTGGGTGAAAGCCCTCTATGGGGCACAGGAGTATCAGTCTGTAATATGAACTCCTCCTGCTCTTTTCTGAAAGAATCCCTATACTGTATTTTTATCTTCCTCTTGTTAATAATCAGGGCAATTTAATGGATGTTGACAGAAAAGGGTTTAACTTACAACTGAATATATAGTATCTGGGGAACAATGTAATTATAATAGGAGTGTGTCACAGTGCAGATAATCAGTCATGGCCAATAGGATAAATGCATGGACTATGTAGAACTTTCCCCTCATCATCCCCTCTCCAAGCAGATACTGAGGCACTACATTCCCACATTGCGAGCCACAGAGAAATTTCATACAGAAGCTGGTAGGACTGTACAATGTATTCGCTGAAGCACACAGTCCTATTGGCTTTTGTTGAAACTATTATTTGGAAGCAGGAAAGGTTGTGGAGGCATATATTATTATATATATAATTAATATTATATATTTATTTATTCTCCCACCTCAATTTTTTTTCCACCCGCCATTTTTTTTCTGTGGAGAACCCAGAGTATTTTTATGCATAACACTAACAGTATGATTTTATATCAAACACAATCTAATTTAGCAACCTAACATAATAATTAAATGATGAATACATGTAGCACCAGAAATTCCAGCAAACATCACTTTCACAGGGGAATATTTCTTACCTTGTTCTTTCTTAAAATCTGCCTCTGACAAGGACACTGGTAACAGAAGTTCCCCTGGTGGAGGCTGAATTCCAACAGAAAACTGGTTTTCTTTTGTACTGCAAATAACAACAACAAACACATGTAACCACAAAAACACAACCAGACTGCCACAAAGTACAGGTATGGGATCCCTTATCCGGAAACCCGTTATCCAGAAAGCTCCAAATTACAGAAAGCCTGTCTCCCATAGACTCCATTTTAATCAAATAATTTAGAATTTTAAAACGGATTTCCTTTTTCTCTTGTACTTGATCCCAACTAAGATATAATTAATCCTTACTGGATGCAACACAATCCTATTGGGTTTAATTAATGTTTTATTGATTTTTTAGTAGACTTAAGGTATGGAGATCCATATTAGGGAAAGACCCCTTATCTGGAATACCCTTGGTCCCGAGCATTCTGGATAAGGGGTCCTACACCTGTACTAGCAATGAGCACAAAAATGATAGAGCTATTTGCTTAGATCCATATATAAGCCTAGAACCTATGTAAAAAGAGATGGCACAGGTGTGCGACCTGTTATCCAGAATCTAAGGTTTTCTGGATAAGGGGTCTACAGGCCCGGGCCTAGGGTGGCACAAATTTAGGTCTTTCCATAGACAAGCTTCACACTAGACAAGGACGTCAGTAAAAGAGCTGGGAGAAAGAAATGTTATTTTGGGGGCTGTTTAGAGCTATTTCAGGGGATTTTTAAATAAAAGGCTTACTTCTATAAAGACTGTATGGGAAGGCGTCCAAGCTCTGAAAGCTTATTACGATGATGACTACCACAAAAATCCTTACTACTACTTACTTAGGGTTCAAAATTGTGAGTAGCAAGGGACTTCAAAACTGAACTGAAAGGTCTTTTAGCAATCAGCCATCATTGTGTCTGTTTCCTATAAATATAAGCAAACTATATACAGTGTTTTAATAGAGAAAAATAAACCCTTTAGCATCTATTATGCAGCAAGGAGAGTATGGTACCTTCACAAGCAAATAGTGGAAAATGAGGCTGAAAATACCTCTAAATAGTAAGTCAATGTAAATAATATACAGACTGCTAAAGTCATAAATCCTTAAAGAACAAGCCACACAGGAACGATCTACACACAACAAAAGCTGGTATTTGTTTCACAGTCCAAACGTGTATTGACAGAGAGTATTCCCTCGGGTCCCATTTTTATAATAAGGAACAATCACTGATAATGGAAAATCAATTGATTAATACCAGTGATATTTAAAAGAATATTTACTATAGGATATCGGTGTGCTTAATGTAAGCTAGATCAGAGCATGAAGTTAGATATAAACTGAAAAAGGATGAGGACATATTGTTATACGTGGTCTACTGGCTTCCCACCTTACCAATATATTCTAAGGAACAGATCAGCAGTAAATGCCCAGAACTATGGCAAATAATTATTATAATCAATGATTATTATAAGTTTCTATACAGAAGATGGACAATTGGACATTTTATTAGTCCTGGCCAGGCTGATCCCAATAGTACTGTCACCTGAAGTAAAACATCGTGGCGGCCCCTTGCATGTGTATCAGGGAATAAACTGCATCATGGTTACAAAATAAAGGACTAGAAATCAACAATAATTAATATATAACATACACATGGGTAGATGTACGGCAACAGTTAAAGGTGCAGAAATGGCCATAGCCAACCCCTTTTTCTGTCCTGTGATGCAGTGAAGTACAGGTATGGGACCTGATATTCAGAATGCTCAGAACCTGGGGTTTTCCGGATAAAGGGTCTTTCTGTAATTTAGATCTTTTAAAAAATCAATTAAACATTAATTAAACCCAATAGGACTATTTTGCCTCCAATAAAGATTAATTATATCTAAGCATGGATGCACTGTTTCATTATTACAGAGAAAAAGAAAACCATTTATAAAAATTTTAATTATTTGATTAAAATGGAGTCTGTGGGAGACTTCAGTAATTCAGAACTTTCAGAAACGGGGAAGGTATAATTGGGTTTGGAGTTTTCTCAATATAGAGGGTTTTGCCGTTATACTACATTTAAAGGAAAAATATGGCACTCCAAAAACCCAGAAGCCCTTTCTCTCTGCCGCTTATATCATTGATAGTATTTAGGCTTCACTGGTTTATTTTCCACAAATACTGACTATTAGGATGTACCCTGCTAACTTTCCCTATACGCATTCTCACCCCATACGGTTATTTTACAATTCCCTTTCTAATGCAGGCACCCAGTACTTGCTATGCAAAACACACATCTGTTGATTGGCATCTAAAGTCAATTGATCTGCCCATTACCACTATCTCCCTACCCCCACAGGTACTGCTACAGGGATATTGATCTAACCGCTGCCGATCGGTTTCCATTTTCTGATTTTGGGCAGGCCAATTAAGAATGTGAGTAATTGTGATTACACTCCTTCAGGATCAATTACATTTGATGCATGGCCAAGTGCACCTCTTGCAAGAAATTCAAAGCAAATATTTATAATAAAGGAAATTCTTATGCTGTAAGAATAAGGAATATTTACATTGCACATTCGCAAACACATTGAATATGAGTGGCATTCTATGAAAGGCTTTAGTTCCGGCTGCAGACAGGTATAAAACAAAGCGCCACTGAGTGACATTGGTGATTACAGGAATCAAATATGGGACCCAAACAAAAAAACTGATGGTGACAAAGAGAACACAGCAAACAATGCCGGCTTGGAATTAAGCATTCATGGGGCTAATTGAAGTTGTTCCACGGGAAACAACAGTCACTTTGCATCACTATGAACAGGGGGCAAGAACTAGGACATAGTGGGTTTCATGGTCAAAGCTTCCCAAATTCATTGCTTCCAATCTAGAATTATTTTATAAATTCAAATGATATAAGAGCTTTGTGGTGGATTTTCCATAGGATTACATCTAAAAGTTAACTTGCACTACAAAACTGTACTGGACAAGTATGATGTATAACAGGGGTCCCCAACCTTTCTTACACGTGAGCCAAAGTCAAATGTAAAAAGACTTGGAGAGCAACACAAGCACCATAAAAGTTCATGGAGGAGCCAAATAAGGGCTGTGATTGGCTATTAGGGGCCTCTATGCACACTATCAGCTTACAGGGGGCTTTATTTGGTAGTAAATCTTGTTTTTATTCAACCAAAACTTGCCCCCAAGTCAGGAATTCAAAAATAACTACCTGGTTTGGGGGCACTAAGAGCAACATTCAAGGGGTTGGGGAGCAACATGTTGCCCCTGAGTCACTGGTTGGGGATCACATTTGTATAGTAAAAAGACAAGTAAAGAGATAATGTCTATTTTTGTTGAGGTATATTTCCAGGAATAGGATTTAAGGGTTAAAGTGTATGTATAAGCCATTATGGCTGCCTTAGTTTGAGCTGGAGGAGACTTTATCAAACACTGTTCCTTAGAGGTAAATTAGGCCAAGGCAATAACAGCAGCAGGGGACAGAGTATTTCAGGTGCCTGGTTAGACAAGAGTTCCCAATACAGGATCTGGGCTGCCCCAAAGGGCCACATATTCTTTATGGTTTATTCATTCATTGTTGATTTATATTATATTATTATATAGTATTTAAAGGGGTTGATCACCTTTAATGTTCCTTTTAACTTTAAAGTATGTTATTGAATGCCCTATTCCTAGCAACATTTCAGCTGGTCTTCATTATTTATTTTTTTAATTATTTACCTTCCTTTTCTGCCTATTTCCAGCTTTCACATGGGGGGTCACTGACCTCAGTAGACTACAAAACATTGCCCTCCAAGGCAACAATTGTATTGGTACTTTTAATTCTTATTACTTATCTTCCTATTCAGTCCTGAGTCTATTCCTAATCTTGTCTTTCATGCAAATTACTGCCTGGTTGCTAGGGTAAATAAGACCCATCAACCAGATAGTTGCTGAAATACCAAACCAGAGAGCTGTTGATTAAAAAGCTAAATAACTGAAAACCCACAAAAATGTAACAATGAAGACTAACTGCAAATTGTCTTTGAATATCACTGTCTACATCATACCAAAGGGCGAACCACCCCTTTACGGAACTAGATAATTACAGATTGCTACTGTGTGATACATTTCTTTAGTGGAGCTTGTTTACTAGTTTGACTAATACCCTAAGATGTTGGTGGTTAGCCTTAGCCAGCCATGGGGCTCTATCTTAGGACAGGCCAAGTGTGCATTCCTATTATTTACCTGGAAGAATTAACTTTGTATCACTTCTGAAATAAACATCCCTCTTGAAGATTATCCCTTAGGAATAAGTTATCTGCTCAAGGAACATTACGTAATTTAATTGGACATTTTCTTACTATAAAGAACCGGAGGAAAATTAGAAACTCATAATGAGCACATGTAATACAGGTATTTCAAAACACTCACATAGTATGTCCCCTAATCCAACTAAGAGTTGTATATTTCTTGAACATAAATCACAGCAAAAGACTCCTAGGAGCAAGATACAGCTTAGAAAAATCAAGCAATGGGAAAATGGCAGAGAGTCGTGATCCACTGAGAATGTTATGCACTGAATCATACACAAAAGCCAAGTGTTCCGCGTACAGGATGACATGGCGAGCGCGAGACAGAAATAGAAACAATTTATGGCTCTGTAAAAAGCTAAAAACAGTGAAAGTCTCCTTTATGCTCTGCAGTTTGTTGGTCATTATGTGTGTGCTCCCTGTGACGCAGCTAGAGTATCCAACAACTGCCATTTACATTTGTTTGTTTTTTTACAAAAAGTAAAAAGTACAGTTAGTGATTGGTTAATGAGTGACTGTATAAAGGTGGCCATACACGCACCGATATTATCGTACGAAACCTCGTTTCGTACGATAATCGGTGCGTGTATGGCATGTCAGCGAGCCGACTGATATCGCAGGAAGCTGCTGAAATCGGTCGGCTCGCCGATCGGCCAAGTTAGAAAATTTTGATCGGGCGCCATAGAAGGCGCCTGACCAAAATTCTCCCTTCAGAGCTGAATCGGCAGAAGGAGGTAGAAATCCTATTGTTTCTACCTCCTTACCTGCCGATTCAGCCCTGAATGGTGTGTGGCGGATCTGACGATGTTTCGTGCGACCGACGGTCGTACGAAACATCGTGAGATCGCCACGTGTATGGCCAGCTTAAGACACTGAGTTCTTGCAACAGAAGAGAAGACCATTCTTTTGTGCTGCAATAAAAGCTCAGTTGAAAGGTTTTTCAAAGAAAATTATTATTTTTTTGTGCTAAAATCCAGTTTATGGATAAGCCACAGAGACCAACAAAATAGACTAACGTTAAACTCACAATGGCGGGTTCTTCCCCATGCCAAACCCCATTGATCCTAATGGAAACTCCATGACACAGCATGTATAGGCCGCTCTACTGCATGTTTGTGGCCTAGAAGCCATATTGGTGCTTTCCTACGTCTTTGGAGACACCACCCCATGCAATATTACACTAAGGGGTATAATTATCATGCTATGTAAAAAGTGGAGTAAACCGTTACCAGTAATGTTGCTCATAGCAGCCAATCAGATGCTTTGCTTTGGTTTGAAATCTAATTGCTGATTGGTTGCCCTGAGCAACTTCTCTCCACTTTTTACCCAGCATAATAAATATACCCCTTAGGGGAGTATTTATTAATATTGAGACATCACTGGTGATGTTGCCCATAGCAACCAATCAGCATTTAGATTTGAACAGTCACCTAGAAGTTTGAAAACAAAAGCAAAGATCTGATTGGTTGCTATTGGAATCATCACCGGTGATGTTTTTCTCCAGTGTTAATACATACATCCCTAAAAGTATACAACTGCATTCCAATAAATCTTAGAGAAAAAAGACAGCTACCAGTCTAGTCCCAAGGCTAGGAATGAGATCTACTACTAGTAGAAAGCACTGGCCCCAGTGACCTGGAAAATGTCTCGGTCCACTTACTGCTGCCTCCTTCTGCTATATTCCAAGAGCTTGAGGAAGGGGTGGGACCACTACTGGAATGCTGAACCTTCCCTACTACCACTGAGACATTCACTGAGACATTCACTGGCCACTTGCAGTTTAACTTGAGAGCTCACACTGTGACAGGCCAGTATGCTGTAAGCCACAATGCACCAACTTGATTTTAAAGGCAACAAGCATGACCTACACAATCGTTTCAGAACTGGTTTGACAGATACAAATCACTCATGCACAAGGCTGTCTTGGGGGCTCAGTTAAAAGCTTCTTTAGTTAAAGTACCAAAGAAATGTAGGAAATGGAGACCCAAAGCCTTTGGGTAGAATTTTAAATTACCACAAAAAGGTGAGTGTAAACAGAATATTTAACTACAGTGAAATCCCCCATGTAGCCATATGTATTGCTGGCTAGCCATTACTCCCCTGGTGCACTTCTAGTAATAGCGCGCGGGGGGGGGGGGGACTTGTATAATACGTTTTAATTAAATACAACGTTACAAGTGCAGTAAGGACATACCCATGCCTTTTAACAGCCTGTTAATCTTCATCTGTTTAGGGAAATCCAGTCCTAAACTGGCACAGAATGATTGGCCAATAGACTGAATAATGTGCGCTGAACTGCACAGGGGAATCTTTCATATAAAATTCCAGTTTATAAACTATTTTTTAAAGGACTTGAAAACCATAAATTCTTCAGAACATTGGGACCTTCCTAATGCTCCAACCTTTAATGGCTTTTGCCTGAAAGGGGAGGCATGGCTGGGGTAACATCATGAAAATAGGAGCTGAGCCAGGAGAAGGCGTAGAACCCCATATAAAGTTGTCTTTGGTTTGCCTCAAAGGGGAAAAAAATCCCTCCACCAAAAGGTAACTAATACCTGGTTTAAAACAGTGTTATTAGTATCAATATCACCAGAGCTGCACTCTGAAAAGGCTTAAAACTATTGTATCTGCCAGAACAACTGATTCTGGAAAAGAATTTGATGACTTCACAGAAGGTAAATAAACAATGTAAATTTATTTTAATTTATAAGTCATAACAGGATTCTGGGAAGAAATTCCTTAAGGCTCCTAGAAAAGTCCCATTTACATGGGCTTTGTCCCATTTACATGGGTTTATACTATAGGCTAAAGCTCACCCACTGGGTTTAAAGCAGAAGCCAGGATAATAGCTGATCAGATTCCCAACTACAGACCGGTTTCGCCCTTATTGGGGGCTCATCAGTGTAGCGCAGGGTTTTCTGATCAGCTTAGGTAGAGCCAGGAGTGGGGATTCACGAACAAGTTAAAAGGGTTTATATAAATGTCTCTGTGGTGAATAAGTCAGGAACAAAAGTATCCATTCAAGGGGGTGTTCCTCATTACAGTGCTATTCTTAGACACTTTGCAATTAGTCTTCATTTGTTGTTGGTTGTGGTTTTTGAGTTATTTAGCTTTTTGTTCAGCAGCTCTCCAGTTTGGAATTTTAGCTGTTGCCTGGTCCCTAGGGTCCAAATTTTCATAGCAACCAGGCAGTGGTGTTAATGAGAGACTGGAATATAGATATAGAAAAGGCCTGAATATAAAGATAAGTAATCAAATGTAACAATAAGAATAAAATTGTAAACTTAGAGTAAACTTATATCCCTTTAATATCTGAGCAACATCTGTTTCTGCTGCAACTAGTCAGACTAGAAGCTGTATCCCCATGCATAACTCATATATTAGTAACAACTAGTCAGACTAGCAGCTGTATCCCCATACATAACTCATATATTAGTAACAACTAGTCAGACTAGCAGCTGTATCCCCATACATAACTCATATATTAGTAACAACTAGTCAGACTAGCAGCTGTATCCCCATACATAACTCATATATTAGTAACAACTGGTCAGACTAGCAGCTGTATCCCCATACATAACTCATATATTAGTAACAACTAGTTAGACTAGAAGCTGTATCCCCATACATAACTCATATATTAGTAACAACTAGTCAGACTAGCAGCTGTATCCCCATAGATAACTCGTATATTAGTAACAACTGGTCAGACTAGCAGCTGTATCCCCACACATAACTCATATATTAGTAACAACTAGTCAGACTAGCAGCTGTATCCCCATACATAACTCATATATTAGTAACAACTAGTCAGACTAGCAGCTGTATCCCCATACATAACTCATATATTAGTAACAACTAGTCAGACTAGCAGCTGTATCCCCATACATAACTCATATATTAGTAACAACTAGTCAGACTAGCAGCTGTATCCCCATACATAACTCATATATTAGTAACAACTAGTCAGACTAGCAGCTGTATCCCCATACATAACTCATATATTAGTAACAACTAGTCAGACTAGCAGCTGTATCCCCATACATAACTCATATATTAGTAACAACTAGTTAGACTAGAAGCTGTATCCCCATACATAACTCATATATTAGTAACAACTAGTCAGACTAGCAGCTGTATCCCCATACATAACTCATATATTAGTAACAACTGGTCAGACTAGCAGCTGTATCCCCATAGATAACTCGTATATTAGTAACAACTGGTCAGACTAGCAGCTGTATCCCCACACATAACTCATATATTAGTAACAACTAGTCAGACTAGCAGCTGTATCCCCATACATAACTCATATATTAGTAACAACTAGTCAGACTAGCAGCTGTATCCCCATACATAACTCATATATTAGTAACAACTAGTCAGACTAGCAGCTGTATCCCCATACATAACTCATATATTAGTAACAACTGGTCAGACTAGCAGCTGTATCCCCATACATAACTCATATATTAGTAGCAACTAGTCAGACTAGCAGCTGTATCCCCATCCAGCTATATAAAACCTGGAGATTTGGGAAAAGTTTATCTGGCTGACTTTTAGTAGCAAAACCTCACTGTACAGCTAATTATAAACACATGCAATTAAACCATAATGCTTCATTTAATATTATTTACATTGTATTCAAGTAAAAAACTTTTTTCATTGCCTGTGATGGAAAAGACTAGTTGACTATGCAAGGAGTATGTTGCACACACAAGCAATGTATATATCTAAAAGAATGTTGTGTAATGTGTTCCCTTCTGTATTTCTAAGCCAACGACTGGAAATCAGAGGAACAGAAGATCTGTGGTTCAATTTAACCTTCTGAAACCATATCAGTGGTTAGCTTCGGCTCTGTCATTGAAATAACATTGCTCAAAATCATTAAAACTAATATACAGCCCATGTTTGAAGCAAATCTATTTATAGTGGTGTTTTTCATAGCTGGCTGTCCAGTAATATTGATCTGCCTTGTTTGTCTAATAGGAAAATAATAAACAATTACTGCATGATCCCAGAATATGTAATCAGTTTTTATATATCTAATACAGCAAACCTCCCCAAACATAAAGGTGATGATCTGCATAAAATCAATGTGTTACAGTACATTGCTTATATAAATCATCGCAAGTAATACTTTGCTCAAAACAAAGGAAGAATCAGATAGTCTCATTCAGAGCTCAAACTAATCATAAGCTGAAACCCTTTCTTCCAGCAATAATTTTATTCTTGCTATTTGATTATAATTGTATGGTATGGGACCTGTTATAAAAAATAATAACAACCTGGGGTTTTCCAGATAATGGATCTTTCCATTATTTGGATCTCCATCCCTTAAGACCACTAAAAAATCATTAAAACATGAAATAAACCCAATAGGATTGTTTTATCTGCAATAAGGATTAATTATATTTTACAAGGTACTGTTTTATTATTAGAAAGAAAAGGGAATCGTTTGTTAAAATCTGAATTATTTGATTAAAATGGAGTCTATGGGAGGTGACCTTCCCAAAATTTGAAGCTTCCTGGATAATGGTGGGCTTCCAGATAATGGATGCGTCCTGAAGACAGCTTGAGTCTAAGCTGAAACATTGAATTAAACACAATTTTTTTGCTTCATACAAGTCCTGTGAGTGCGGTTTGTTTGGGCTTACTAATTATGTTATGTTAACCATACACCCAGGCAGTACCTGGAGTTTTCTGTGTGCACCATTCCTGGACTTTAAAAAAAAAAATATATATATATATATATTATATTATATATGCAGATTTATATGTTTATATTAATTTTTTTAGTGCTGTCGGTGATCGTGGTTCATATAAGGGATATAAGGTTCAGTGTTTTGTTGGTAAAACACTGCTTCATCATTAAAAAATAGTGTAAAGAATACTAGTATTTTCTTTTATTAAAGATCCGTTATTGATGATCAGATATGAATAGTAAACCATTATATGAAGATTCTAAATTCAATAAATAAATAAACCAATGGGCCAATAGCACTTTCTTAAAAATACCAATTAAAAAACAGTTGCATCACATCTGGTGACACATTTTTAATTCTGTTAATATATAAGGTGAGATAAACACACTTTTGGGATGGTATTTGTTCATTAGGCTAAATCAATAATCATAGAAAATTCTAATGCTTAAAGGTAAAGTAAGTATAAGAATATTTATTCTCATGTTTGATGAATTAAGAAAGCTAATATATATTTTTATATCCTTTGTCTTGCATATATCTGCCCCCAAAGTCTGTGGCAAATGACTTACATATATATATAATAAGACTGTACCATTTAGACGCTGATACATCCAGATATTACCACTACTTGTGTATTTGATTTAATGTGAATGTCAATTTATTGGCTCCACTGAACAATGAAAAGTTGTTGGTGGGGGGTGTTTAGTCACCCTTACTCATACAGTATAATCCAATAGCCACCCATCTGTACTGTTTCTTTCTTTAAAATATTCTTCATTATGCAATTAATTCAGTGATTAATCAGTTTGAATGACCACATTCTAGAATATAACTTACTAAAGTACAGATATCAGGACCCTCTAGGAAGGGCATTCCCTTCAAATGGAAGCTCCGTTCCTCTAATCTAAAGGGGTGGCCTCTGGTGCGTTGATTGTTTTTATGGGAAAAAAGAACATCCCCCATCTGCCTATAATCCCCTCTAATGTACTTGTACAGAGTAATCATGTTCCCTTGCAAGTGTCTCTTTTCCAGAGAAAACAACCCCAACCCTGACAGTCTAACCTCATCTGACAGTCTAACCTCATAGCTTAAATCTGCCATCCCCTTTACCAGTTTAGTTGCTCGTCTCTGCACTCTCTCCAGCTCATTAATATCCTTAATTTCAACATTATACTTTCAGTAGACATATTAAATCTACTGGCTTTGGTTGGCATGGGTTTTTGCACTGCTACACCACATGTGCTCACAGTTAGCAAATAAGCCCCACAGACTTGACAATAATATTAGAGACGATCTTTGACAGTCCATGTCTTTCTCACTGCAGTCTTTATGATTTCCCCCTGTAATCTGTTTATCAGTTACAGTTAGAATGTACTTTAAATGATCTCAATCAGCTCTAACAACTAAGAGAAACCAAGGGGTTTGTATCTTGGCCATGAAATCATTACAGCAGTCATCACCCTAATATTTTTACTAAACACTGCCCGTATAGAGCTGGTGGCTGTATTTTAGAATCCCCTGTAAAACTACCACATGAACTTAGACCTGACTGCCCCTTTTAATATTTACCGAGATGTCTAGGCATGAAGTACTGCACTGCCCAAAAGTGCCTAGCTGGTGGATAAGGACCATTTAAAGAGACACATGTAAAGACATAAGACACATAGAAAAAACACCAAAACCAGTTATACATCAGCAGAACTGCCCAAGCAGAATTTTCAAGAACAACAAAGCTACTTACCACAACTGGAAACTGGCAGTCTGAGTGGAATCACAAAAGTCAATACCCATTGAGACAGTAATGGATCCCTCTGGCTCCAGATAATCTGCAAAATAAAATGTTTTCCCCACATAAATTTACAGAGGTAAAAGCAAATCAAACAGCAAACATCAGGCAGCATGCACTTACAATGAAAATGCCCTACTTCTCACATTAAGGGCTGGAGTGGAAAGCTACTCGTGAGACTTGGCTACATAGCGAAGAAGCTGGAGCTAAACATGTAAAGAGCAGACTTGAATCACAATTCACGCATAGAGTTTAAAGACGCAGAATTCCAAACAAATTTATGTGGCATTCTTTCTATAAAGAGCAGTATAACTTCCATAAACCAAATTATTGAACAACAAACAATCTCTAAAAGTAACCGAGAGACTGCAAAATTATGAACAGCAATTTAATCAGACCTTGAGATGTATGGCTACAGGCATTATATAGTAGTGGAAACAGAACATAAAATTAGGGAATATTATACTTTAAGAGGTCAGGAAATCAAATGTATTGTAAGAGTGTCCCTTCATGATTATGTAGGGGAATACTGTTCAATGTAATACAATATGAACAACATAGGGAGCACACACCGGGTAGTTCCGCATCAGTAGTGTCCCGTGCTAGCACATCCAAAAACGCCGCCGATCCAGGCGTGAATATTGGCAAAAATTGATTAATAGGATGGAGCACGCCAGGACCACTCAATGAATAAAAATATCCTTTATTGTAAACTTAAATTAAAAACATATTGTACAGCTCAGACCCCCCAGCTTAACGCGTTTCATGGCTCAAACGCCACTTCATCAGAAGCTACAAGAAGTGGCGTTTGAGCCATGAAACACGTTAAGCTGGGGGGTCTGAGCTGTACAATATGTTTTTAATTTAAGTTTACAATAAAGGATATTTTTATTCATTGAGTGGTCCTGGCGTGCTCCATCCTATTAATCAATTTTTGTTAATACAATATGAAGTAAGGCAAAATGTCAGCCCATGGACAAAGCTGGTCAATGGAAACAAAGACAACAGGACATTATTATATAGCTCCAGAAGTCACGGTTTCCATTTATTTATAACAGACAGGGGTCTTACAATAATTTAACTAACAACGGTTACAGAATAAAAATAGGGTCAAAGGGCCCTATTCACAAAAGCTTACATACATTACCCAAATAATGAGAAAGTAAGGGTCATTTATGAACACAACCATAAGGCGACTCGCTAAAATGGCTGCAAAATTGCACCCACATTATTATCATTTATAAAATGCAAAGACATGCACCCTGGAATTACTGCTAGCCTGGACATAGTGGCCATTCCAGGGTTACACTAGTGGTTACATCAATAACCACTACTGGCTTGGACTACACAAATGACACTCTAATGCTATCATTAACACCGCATGTATTGGTGGGCCAGAAATATGCACAACTCTAAAAATGTTAGCATATGGTTCATGTGTTATAAATCATACATTGCACAATCACAAAACTATTGAAACCAATTTTGAAACCTGCTTTGGCACATCAGTATGTCAGGGGCCCAGAGATGATTTTATAGCTAAATTAAGACGACAGATGTACCTCCCTATCCTATCACTAAATACACTCCCATGAAATCCAGTCTAGTCAAGCTGGCAAGGCAGATAGAATTCTAGTGAGGCAAGTACAGGTATGGGATCTGTTATCCAGAAACCTGTTATGCGGAAAGCTCCAAATTAGGGGAGGGCCACCTTCCATAGAGTCCATTTTAGAAAAAAAAATCTCATTTTTATAAATGGTTTCCTTTTTCTCTGTAATAATAAAACAGTATCTTGTACTTGATAAGGTAATTGGTGGCAAAACAATCCTATTGGGTTTATCTCATGTTTAAATTATTTCTAAGATTAAAATCTAGATTTAAAGAAAGAAGATCCAAATGACAGAAAAATCCCATATACTGAAAACCCAAGCATTCAGTTCCCAAGCATTCTGGATAATAGATCCTATACCTGTTTTAGGTGGTTTCTGGGCCTAAGGAAGCCATCAGAATTTAACAGTGATAATTTTGTATGAAATAAACAAAGATTCACTCTGACGTCATGAGATGTTGATGATAACATCTGTAGGACGAAAGGCAACAGTAACATATTCAGATCCAAATATACAACACTTTGGACGAATAACACATTTTACTCTTATAAATAACCCACAATATAATGGAGAGGGGGGAGAAACACATAAAATCTCACACATTAAACTCATTCTGCCATCACACATACGTCTATAGAAATCCGGGCAATATCAGAGCCTGTACGTGCCTCACTGAATGACTTCCTTAGCATAGTAATGGACCATTAAAGGGCCACTCAGATATATAGCAGTGATATATGTCTAATTTGCCATGAACATATAAGGATTTTATGGAACACTGAGTTTCATATTATCCCTTTATGTCTTTGCAGATAACCAAACTCCTACAGCTATGGAGATGTTTCCCTCATGACAGGCAAAAGCAGAGTTGCGGAATCAAGTACTGGGACACATTCTCACCTGCTACATGGGAATTATATATTTTGCACAGTAATATATGCACTTTGTTATAACAACACTCAAGGTTGTTATTGTATAAAACTGGAAACAGAATAATGTGGTTATTCGCTATGTACTATGGTGAAATGTTGGAAATTGCATTGATTTGCACGCTGCATTGCTGCCTTATTCACTATTTTGCTGTAATAGATGTTGTGTATTGTCCCTTCTTTTATGGGCCCGTATAGAAGAACCGTATTTAGTATTTTATGTATTGTGGTGACACATTGGAAATCAAAATTGTATTGCTGTTTTTGCACATTTTTGCTGTTTTTACACTGTATTCATGTGTTGTGTATTTTCGCTTTTTATTTGGGGCCTGAAACTTAACAACTTAGTCCCACTGTGCAAGTATCTTATGTGATTGAGCTGACAATAAAAGATCTGAGGGTTGATTCACTAAAGAGCATTAAAAGGAGCGCTATATATAGCATGCTTGAAAATGTTTTCGCGTCTTAACGCACGATTCACTAAAAGGATATTTGCGTTAATTTAGACGCGATGCTGTTTGCGTTATTTAAGTTGCGAAGACTATTTTTGTGCGGTATTTGACGCAACGTGCGCTAAGATGTCGCTACTTGTCGCGTGTGCTAATTAACGTATGGTGCTACTTTTCGCGCACGCGCCATATTAGCCCATACACGCTATTACGTTAGTAAAACTTTTTTTAAAAAAATGCCCATTTCCCTGCAAACTGGAGGCTACATCACTCTAGGGCCAACACAGACTTGAATAAATCCCACTGCAAAGTCCATATTGTGTTGCCAAAAGCTCCTGAACTGTACTTTTCTATAATTACCGCCTGGCCCAAGTAGGTGTTCATTTTCGCATAGACAAATGCGATATTTAGCGCGTCTAAGTGTTTGTGAATCATGCATTAGTATTATTTCTGCACGCTAATTAACGCACGCGATATGCGACTTAAGCGCATGCGATAATACTTTACCAAATCGGGCATTTTTTTTTTGTCTATTTTAACGCAAAAAAGCATGCAATAAGCGTTATCGCACTTTAGTGAATCAACCCTCTGAACTCAACTCTTAACTGAAGAAGTGTGTTCTCCTATAATATACACGTTAACTTTCAGTTCTTTCTAGCCTAGCATTAAACAGAGAAGCTGGATGTAAGACTATGTAATTTGATGTAATTTTTTTCTACATCAGAAATAATTTAGCAGCATGTGGCTTTGTATCACTTTGTTTAAAAGAAGGTAGGAACCTTTGGTCAAGATTTGCACATCGGGTTGCCAATTCTGCTGGCTTTCTTTGCCGAGCAGGGGGCAGGAGTGACGTCACAGGGAGCAGGGAAGTGATGTAGCATGGCGGGGAAGAGGTGGGGCTGTGATGTCACGGGGGCGGGGCTGTGACACTGCAATTGGCCAATAATATTATTGAGTCCTGCCCAGTTTTCCTAATTTGGAAACAGGGTAGGAGGTTTTGACTCAGACAGCCCTTCCGAAAACTGAGCTGGCCAGGTGGCAAACCTATTTCCACACTAACAATGGTACCTCTCTTTGCATTGCCTGGTATTTGGACTGAATGAACTCTCCTTATTACTTCCAAGTCAGCTGCTTGTGAGCTACAGGGGGATCACTGAAACAATGATATATAAACAGTAGGAAAAGAGAATCTTATTGGCCTAGGCTGTGTTTGACCTACAAGTACAGTACAGGCATCACCAGGGGACTGGGATCTGAAGCTGGAAAATAATTTGTTTTCTTTGACCCAAATGGATCTAATATTGTGATGGAGGTCTTCCACCATTAGTTTACAGTGGCTTGCAAAAGTATTCGGCCCCCTTGAACTTTTCCACATTTTGTCACATTACAGCCACAAACATGAATCAATTTTATTGGAATTCCACGTGAAAGACCAATACAAAGTGGTGTACACGTGAGAAGTGGAACAAAAATCATACATGATTCCAAACATTTTTTACAAATAAATAACTGCAAAGTGGGGTGTGCGTAATTATTCAGCCCCCTTTGGTCTGAGTGCAGTCAGTTGCCCATAGACATTGCCTGATGAGTGCTAATGACTAAATAGAGTGCACCTGTGTGTAATCTAATGTCAGTACAAATACAGCTGCTCTGTGACGGCCTCAGAGGTTGTCTAAGAGAATATTGGGAGCAACAACACCATGAAGTCCAAAGAACACACCAGACAGGTCAGGGATAAAGTTATTGGGAAATTTAAAGCAGGCTTAGGCTACAAAAAGATTTCCAAAGCCTTGAACATCCCACGGAGCACTGTTCCACCGATCATTCAGAAATGGAAGGAGTATGGCACAACTGTAAACCTAACAAGACCGTAGGTCGTCCACCTAAACTCACAGGCCGAACAAGGAGAGCGCTGATCAGAAATGCAGCCAAGAGGCCCATGGTGACTCTGGACGAGCTGCAGAGATCTACAGCTCAGGTGGGGGAATCTGTCCATAGGACAACTATTAGTCGTGCACTGCACAAAGTTGGCCTTTATGGAAGAGTGGCAAGAAGAAAGCCATTGTTAACAGAAAACCATAAGAAGTCGCATTTGCAGTTTGCCACAAGCCATGTGGGGGACACAGCAAACATGTGGAAGAAGGTGCTCTGGTCAGATGAGACCAAAATGGAACTTTTTGGCCAAAATGCAAAACGCTATGTGTGGCGGAAAACTAACACTGCACATCACTCTGAACACACCATCCCCACTGTCACATATGGGGGGGGCAGCATCATGCTCTGGGGGTGCTTCTCTTCAGCAGAGACAGGGAAGCTGGTCAGAGTTGATGAGAAGATGGATGGAGCCAAATACAGGGCAATCTTGGAAGAAAACCTCTTGGAGTCTGCAAAAGACTTGAGACTGGGGCGGAGGTTCACCTTCCAGCAGGACAACGACCCTAAACATAAAGCCAGGGCAACAATGGAATGGTTTAAAACAAAACATATCCATGTGTTAGAATGGCCCAGTCAAAGTCCAGATCTAAATCCAATCGAGAATCTGTGGCAAGATCTGAAAACTGCTGTTCACAAACGCTGTCCATCTAATCTGACTGAGCTGGAGCTGTTTTGCAAAGAAGAATGGGCAAGGATTTCAGTCTGTAGATGTGCAAAACTGGTAGAGACATACCCTAAAAGACTGGCAGCTGTAATTGCAGCAAAAGGTGGTTCTACAAAGTATTGGCTCAGGGGGCTGAATAATTACGCACACCCCACTTTGCAGTTATTTATTTGTAAAAAATGTTTGGAATCATGAATGATTTTCCTTCCACTTCTCACGTGTACACCACTTTGTATTGGTCTTTCATGTGGAATTCCAATAAAATTGATTCATGTTTGTGGCTGTAATGTGACAAAATGTGGAAAAGTTCAAGGGGGCCGAATATTTTTTCAAGCCATTGTAACTGCAAAGCCTAAGCACTAGACCCATGTGTTTGTATGTGGTGTTACTCTGGATTTATACACTTTACACACCCTAGATTCGCTTTGCAAAAATCTAATCATGTACACGTCGCACACTTCTACATAGCTGCACTTCAGTGCTGGCTCACTCTACTAACTACAATATATTCATAGAAGGCAGATAGTCATTTAAAACTGCCCTATATGCACTTACACATAATATTTTAATCTGTGTCATTTTAAGAAATCACAATATTTTTATGAAAAACTATTTTTGTTTTGAAGGGCTTTCTGCCCCATGTCATCAGTATATATTATTTAAGGTTGTGATGAAAAAAATAGATAGCTTGAGGTTTAGACAACGGACCAAACCCAATGATTGGCCAAAGCAAACATGGTATATACATCATATATATTTCCCTAATTTAGTAACTGCTCACCTATTTGATTGAACGCGTGCATCTTCACTCCAGCAGCCATCTTTTTTTCTTCTATGTGAATA
>NC_030677.2:185517871-185562871 GCF_000004195.4 Xenopus tropicalis
AAAAAAAAGCAGCATAGAACAGACTTGTAAGAAGGTGGTATAGCCAACAAAATGCTAATGCCATTTTTTGTCTAAAGTTACTTAAGCGTGCAGTCAGCATTGCGCACTGCCCACTGGAAAAGCTCATAACTGCCCTTTCTTGGCCTCTGATACAGTGCCTATCCTCCCCATAGAGGCACAAACCCACTTCAGTGCTGTTCCTTCGACTTAGTTCTCTGGCTGTTTACCATTTTCTCATGTAAATTGCAGGATATAATGCTACAGTACAGCAAATGAGGCCAGAAAATAAGGTTGATTTCATAGATTTGTCTCATCCATGCAACTTAATGCAGTAAAATTACTTCTTCAAAAAACATTTTGTTCTCAGTTCCTACAAATATTACAGATGCTGTACTGACCCATTGTCATTTTATTTGCAAAATCAAATGCTTATCATTCTTTTAAATATTACATAAAAATAATCACAACAGCTGTCCTGACACCCTTGGAACTCATATTGTAAAATGAATGTTGATGCTCTATATTTAAGGTATGTTTGGCGCATTCAATCTCAAGCAATGCCTCACAATCTATTGTTTGTTGAGAATCAAAGTCTGCAATGAGTCTGAAAAAGTATATTATTGGCTACAAAACAGGCTTTTATAAAAATGTTCCTTTCGATTTTCTTCTGGGTAAATAACCAACAATATTTTTTCTTAACCTTGACTAAAGTCCAAGATTTGCTCTGTCTGTCTGTCTGTGTGTGTGTGTGTGTGTGTGTGTGTCTCTCTCTCAAGCACGTGACACAAGAACATGGAAGTTGATTAAAGGGGTCCATTATGTATCAACTTAAGGAAAGGCTTGGTGATTGATGAAACTAGTAGTCACCTTCACTGTAAGCTACTGCACCTGTATCCTTTATGTCAAATGACCTGAAAATCCTGCTGACAGGCTCACATTCACAAGGATACCCTGCCCAAGACACTGGGTTAGGACTAAAATGGATATAGTCATCACAGAATCTTTTTTAAATATATTAAAATTTTTACAAGTATTCTAAAAGTGCCATACCATGCACTGTAAAAAAGGAAACATATATTACATATAAAGAATAACTATTTCATTAGTACTTTCTTCTTTCACTAATGTTTCTAAGTCATCCTAATTTACTACATTATGGCTTCTCCATCCTACAGTAATATATAAACCATAGTAGTGCCCGGTTTTTCAAGAGTGAACTAAATTCAAAAACAACAAAAATAATCAAAACTAAGAAAACATTTTGTGCAAGGAGGACAAGCTACGAGAATTAGAATAAATACAATAACATTACATTGGGTATTTCAAGTTTTTAAAAACTGGAGATGTAAAAACACGCTTTGATCATTGATCAGTAGATAAAAACAACCTCTATTCAAGTTACATATGTAAGTGGTCCATGAGCACAACCTACTACACCAAATCTTAAATCAGAGACAAAAGGTCCCCTTGGATACACTTATAAGGGGATAGGCTTTAGGACTGGATCTACGTTGAGCAATGAAGCCAATACAGAAACACTGTATTCAAGAAGATTAAGGGCCCTCTGGGCAAGAGAGTGGCAGCTGTTTGTTTTCATAGGGGAGAATATACACATATGCATATAGAATAGCAATCACAAGAAGTTTTATTCATATATGTACTGTATACAACCTTATGGTCCCACTTAGGACCTTTCATAATGATGTTATACATAAATTAACAAACAAGCACATATAAACACAAATAATTCTTACACACATACAAACAACACTATAAAATGCAATATTCCATAATAAGGATGGAAAAAAATACTAGCCAGCATTAAGGGGGCATTACTTCAAATTGAAAAAAAATTGTCGCAGAAAAAAAACAAAATTTTTTGCCATTTATGTGACAAAACTGCAACAAATCCTAAGGAAAAATATGCCATCTAAAAGCTGTTGAGGTCATGTAGAAGTCACTGGCAGGTTGTTCTTTTTACAACTGAAAGATCCTTCTATGCTTTGTGGTTTAAAAGGTTCTCAGGGTTTTGTTTTTTTTTTTACACTTTTATTTGTGCGACAATACAAAAAAGTAATGTTTTTTGCTTTTAATAAAAAGATCTAAAAAAAAAAAATCCATATGTTGATAACTTTACCCCTAAATATAAATGGAAACACTGTATTTTGTCACAACAAACTCAGTGTCGTATGTTTATTATGTGTAATTATTAACATGTGATATGACGAATGAGGAAGGTATAATATGAGGGGGAAAAAAAAAAATGACCTATGGTAAATGTCTGCCATTTAGAGTTTAATCGTCTTTTCCTCTGAAAGGAACACAGATATAACACTACACTTGCCCACAAAACAAAATGTGGCCTTCATGTTGACAGTAAAAAGCCCCGGCTTTTAGAATAATGGATGTCTCAGTCTCGCCTTGCCCTTCAGTGGAACGGCCTATTGTTTTGATTTCTTAATCAGCAGGCTCACACACACATCACACCAAGGGAGCCTGGATTATTCCTTTCGCAGGGAACCCTTGAAATGAACATTTCACTCTCTGCTAGTGACATACTTGAGAGAAGAGAGAAATCTCCACCGAGGCAGCGGCACTGGTATGGGACACACACAGCGCCACTTCCTCTGGGCATTCATTACCTGTTAAGAAACAATCTTTTGGTGAGTGGCAGTTCAGGGTTTTTGAGAGCATGCTGCAATATTTCTTCGGGTCTGCTGAGTCATAATTAAAGCTGAACTGAGCGGAATTGGAGAGGGAAGGTCAGCAAGGTGCCGTATGAGAGATGAGGCTAGGCTGATGGGGACCAAATGAACAAATTATGATGGGCCCCACTCAATGTGATGAGGTCAAACGCTTGTTTCTACCCACTGACAGTTCAATTTCCCTGAAATGTCTCTCGATTCTCTATGAACTAATTATGAATGAAAAGTTATCAACTGCCCACACCAAAGGGGGCCTAAATGCTAGTGCTTGGTGCTTCTAATGTCAAAATAATGTTTAAAGGAGCGTGCCAGCAGAAATATTTACTGATAAAACACAAGGCTTTTTTTATTTGAATATCCACAAATATGTCTCTGTGTTTGAAGGCCTCTGTTGTACAAAAGAACTACTGCCTGTTTATTTCCCCCCCAAAATGAATACCAGCTTATAGTAAATTAATCCACCCGGGTGTTTCCATGACACCGGCTACAGTTCTTGCGCATATAAATGCAAAAAATTGTATTGCAGACAACGAACATGCAAGAATTCACTGGAAATCTTCTACTGTTTCAACCCAAATCATCATTAGTTTAACTGAAATAAATTACTCTTTAAAACCCTAAGGCTTACGCTGAAGAAGACCCTGTAGCATTACATCATAGGGGGTTGATTTATAAATCCTTGTCTTAAGGAGACTTAAGTTTCATGTTAGAATGGGAAAGATAACACAAAACAATTTTAAGATGAACACAGCTTCTCAAGTAAAATTCTTCAAAAAAAGGAAATACTGGTATGGAACATGTCATCCAGAATACTTGGGACCTGGGGTTTTCTGGATAAAGGGTCTTTCTGTAATTCAGATCTCCATACCTTAAGTCTGCTAAAAAATAATTTAAACATTAAATAAACCTCCATTGACCTCCATTAAGGATTAATTTCAAGGTACTGATTTACAGAAATCATGATTAGATTAAAATGGAGTCTATGGAAGATGACCTTTCTGTAATTTAAAACTTTATGGATAACAGGTTTCCGGAAAACAGATCCCACACCTGTACTACACATTTTCTTTATAGCAGAAGCCCCTGACCACAAGTCCTACTGATTTTTAGGGGCACATTTATCAAAGTACGATTGTTTCCGAATGCAAAAAATTTGTTTTTATACTGTGCGTATTTTTTGCGACTTTTTAGTTAATTTTCACAACTTTTTCGTACTTGGTGACAAAATCATATTTTTGTGCGTGAATTTGTGTGACAAAACCATATTTTTTGTGCCTTGCGACAATTCGTGTGATAAAATCATATTTGTCGCAACGACTACGAATAGTTTAGAAATTTACGGATTGAAACGAAAAGAATCGTATTTTGTGATTTGGATTCGTACTTTAATGAATGGGCCCCCTTAGTGTCTTTCAAGATATAACATATTTGTGGTTTAGGCCCAAGAATCCAACAGAATTATAGCAAAGGGATTTTTAATATTTTGGTTGCTAGAGATAATTTAACATTTCAAAAAACATTTTTTGAAAGTGCCCCAAATAAGTAATTTCCTCTCTCACCATTTTCTAATAACAAATTTCAAATGATTAAAAATATATTAAAAAGATGGCCAGCTATTCCGCTAATAAGAAAATGGGGAAGAAGTTCATAATCAACATTTTTATAGAACGCTGGAGAAACGGTTACATTGTTCCATACGTTATAACTTTTACTTCCCTCCCAGAGCAGGCCATCACTTATACATGAAAACATGCTGTAGCAAACTGTAAAAAAAAAAAAGTTATGGATGAATATAGGTATGGATGTTATATGGAAACCTGTTATCCAGAAAGCTCCAAATTATTGGAAAGTGTATCCCATACACTCCATTTTAAAGAATTCACATTTTTAAAACACAACTCCTATTTCTCTGTAATAATAAAACAGTACCTTATACTTGATCCTAACTAAGATATAAGTAATCCTTATTGGGGGCAAAACAAATATTGGGTTTAATTAATGTTTAAATTACTTTTTTAGGAGATCCAAATTACAAAAAGACCCCGTATTTGGAAAACATCAGGTTCCGAGCAATCGGACCTGTATTTTGTTCCAAACCAGTAGTCATGTATAACAGAATTTGTAGTTAAATTTGTAAGCAGCCTGTGTGTACCTTATGAGACCATACTGAGCACTCTCATGTAAAGATATTATGACCCAGGATTAATCACTCATATCCCATCTAGTATGATTTTACTTAGTAGGAATATCTCTTGTACAAATGTTATCACAACTATTATATGTAATCATTATTATACACTGGACTATGTCCTGCTATAACAGAGGATTCCAGGCATTACAAAGATTTTGTGAGCATGGCAGAGAAAAGAGCCATTTTACATGGTTCATTGTTTCCATGCATCCAGGCAAAGGTCAGAATTACAGTATCTCTGCTTACCTGACATGTAAAAGGAATAAGCATTGCAGAACATGAAAATCCAGTCACACAGTATGCTTCTCTACCTCATGAGATCTGTAGCCATACTCACCAGCAAGTCTCATGAAATGGGTTATTTGGGCTATACCCAGATGCAGAATTTGTTGTTTTCTGCAGGCAAAACCTGAAGTGCATATCTATTATTGTGTACATTCCCTATCCAGCCACAGGCCTAGTACTGGAATGAAGTCTATGTATGTATGTGTTTATAAAGCACCATTTATGTACACAGCGTTCTACAGTAGAAGAATTAATCAATACAACAAAACAGGGGGTTATTACATTATAAGATAAATACAAAGTATGGTAATAAATACAAGGTACAGTTGCAATAAGTTAAGAATCAAAGAGAGAAGAGGATAGAGGTTCCTGCCCCACAGAGCTTACAATCTATATGGGAGAGTAACTTACAGACACAAATAGGAGGATATTAGTGCTGCAGGTTACAGTGGCTAAAACTACTACATAAGTGCCAGAGGGAGGATTCTCTCTGGAGGAATAAAGAAATATAATATCCAAAATATCCAAATATAAAGAGCTGTAAGTAAGAAAGGTTTAAGATGGGAAATGGTAGTAATAATGGGAGGTGCAACCAAGCGGTTGCTCTGCGAGGAGCGGAGTCGTATGGACACTCAAGAGAAGAGATGTAGTGAGGTGCAGAGGAACGAAGGACTTTTAATACTGAGAGAAGGAATTTTTATAACAAGTTTCTCAAAATCTGGGAACCCAATTTCTCTTCTTTCGCTGTAAAAACCTGTGTCCTGATTAATGTTAATAAGATCACACCCAAACTCCACCAGTAACAAACAAATAAAGCTTTCGGTTTCTCTATGTTTTCATTGCGATGACATGACCTGTCCCCGTTTGTTTACTGGTTTTTTTTGTTGCTTTATACTACTTACAATCAATGTTTCTCTTATCTAATTTTGAATAATTATAAGCAAATGGGACTATGGGAGATTCTTCCCGTCAAAGAAAAACCTCTAGCCGCCCACTGTATATATACAGACTAACATTTACATACTTCATATGCAATAATTTCTAATACTTATCAAAATGTCATATTTTATTTAAATGGTTTGTCTTTATATCCTATATCTGCGATAAATTTATTATAGTCTGTTCACTTATTCTTTGATATCAAATAAAAAGGTATTGAAATAATGAAAAAAAAAAAAAAAAAAAAAGCAATTTTTGAGTTATTCTCTGTTTTTATGGGAAGCCATGACAAGGATTTTAGCAGTGGAAAGGCCTGAACTCTCCTTGAAAAAAGGAGGAGAATTCTGGCAGCAGATGAGAGTTAGGGAGGCCAGTTAGTAGCAGGTTGCAGTAGTCTAGTCGGGATAGGATGAGAGCATGCGTGAGTATCCTAGCTGTTACATTTGAAAGAAGGGGTCGGATTTTGGCAATATTGGTTAAAAAAAAGTGACAGGTTTTGACAGTGGTCAGAGAAGGAGAGAGATGAGTCAAACATCACCTCCAAACAATGTGCTGAGTTGACAGGGTTAATGAGTGAGCCATCGATAGAGCTAGTAAAGGGGGGAGAGGGAACAGGCTTAGGTGGAAAGATGTTCAGTTTGAGGTGGCATTGGGGTTCATCCAATTGGAGGTTGCTGGGAGGCAGTTAGAGATTTGATTAACAAAGGGGTCGAAAAGTATATTTGGATATCATCAACATATAGATGATATTTAAAGCCAAATTAGATCTCCCAAACACAGACTGTAAAGGGAGAATAGAGAGAGAGGACAAGAGAAGCTGGGAGACTTTGGAGGCCGTTACTGAATGGACAGAATTAAGACATGCAGAAGGGGCCTCAGGAAGGAGGAGCCAGTCTGAGTTAGTAGAGGTGGGAATCTGATTGCGGATGGTCTCTACTTTGCTTTTAAAGAAATCAGCAAAGTCCTGGGGAGAGTGCAGAAGGTTGAGAGATTCTGTTGATAAAGGATGCAGAAGGGTATTCAATATAGAATATAGGCATGGTGGGTTGGATTTGTTATTATTTATAAGGGTATTGTAGTACTCCTGTCTGGTCTGGAGTTGAGACATGACAATAGGAATTTATAATGAAAAAAGTCCACTTACGTATGGGATTTCCTCCACATACGTTGACATACATAGACCTTGCACGGGAGCGTAAGAATCTGGCTTGTGAATTCAGCCAGGGGTGTGCAAGATAGCAGTTCCCTGTAGACATCAGAATAGCACTCAATAGTAAGGAATCCAAGTCCAGCTTGGGACTCCTCCAGTTACATGGGAGTAGGAGAAACAATAGGTTACCTGAAAGCAGTTCTAATGTGTAGCGCTGGCTCCTTCTGAAAGCTCAGACCCAGGCACAATGCACTGAGATGGCGCCTACACACCAATATTACAGCTAAATACATTTAAAATACATAAAATACATTTGTTTGTTCAAGAATACAAATTTAAATGATAGAGTGAATTATTTGCTATGCAAACAGTGTAATTTAGAAATACAAAGTACCCCATAAAAAGTACAGCACTTTAAGTCTCCACTTTACCTCCCCCTGCACATGGATGATGTTTTATTGGAGCCATGGTTTAGAATGCAGATAATTCCATTGCAGGTTGGATCAGGTAGCAGGTCATAGGGGCTTCACTAAGCAATAATTTTCATACTAAGCTTTTCTATATATTTTTCCCCCTTCATTACATAGATTTGTTACTTACAAAATCCATCCTTGTTGCAATAAAATAATAGCAGCAGTAAGGAAGCGGGTGTGTGCATTCTGACACTGACGGATGCCGATGGCCGGACACCATTGCCGCCAGTCTTCTCTGTGCCACAATTAGCCATGGAACGATGCAGTTGTAATATTAGTATTTTGTTCTTTGCCCAATTCATTGCATAATTATATTGTTCTAAACTTGCATTATTATGGCAGCTGCTTGCCTATCATTTGTATTTTCCTCGTTAATTCTGACTCGGTGAATTAACCTTTAATTACCATTGTTAAAACTGAAATGAGCCTTACGGCTGCCTGAGGCTCCTCGCTCTCAGTGAATGAAGTGGATGGAAATGTGCAGGGTCAATGAATATGTCCCATGCCATGTCTGATTGCTGGAGAAAAATGTGAGGGCTACGGCTCCCTATGCACAAGATCTTTTGTATCTAACACAGGTTGGCAGAACTGCAACACAACAGAAGGCTCACACTGTATTGTACTTGTACTGTCTTTTCTTTTATTAGTGCATATTCCAACATACATCTATATGAACTGTATTCACTGGATCACACTGTGCGGCAATAATCAAAATAGAACATGCTTGGTATCCAACTGTGTGCAATAAAGAGCTTTTTATTTTGTGGTTGCAAGTTGTGATCTGGTTACACCAGCACCTTTTCCATGATTTGTTTCTCTTTAACAGCTGCACTAACTGTTTTACATCTCCATCATTTCTCACTGCTGCAGACAATCTGAAAGTATTGTAACTCACTGGGTTTGTTAAAGGGGAACTATCGTGAAAATGAAAATTTAACATAAGCTCTATCTTACAAAATTAAGAATCTAAATATATCCAATTAAAAATTTAGTTGTTTCTGAAATAACCAAGTTACTCTTCACTCTCCCTCTCAGCATCTGTCTCCTAACCTTTCTTTATGCAGGAATCAGGGTCAGATTTTGATTGACAGGGATGTCTAATATATCCATTAGGAGGGCTCCCTTTCCTAGTAGATGTGCTAGAGAACTCAAATAACTGATTCCAGAGCAAACAAAATCTAACAAAATAACTCACTCTGGCACAAACACTGCATGTAGAGGGGCAAGATTTCTGTCAGTCTATTATTTTGAATAAGTGAATAAATCTTCTGGGTGAAGGGAGCTGCCCCCAAAAGATTTATTAGACTTAACTGTCAATCAAAATCTGACCTTCATGAATTGAGAAATATATTGAGAGGGGTACAGTGAAGAGTTACATCATTTTTCAGAAACAGTAGAGAATGTGTAATAAATTATATTTAGAAAGTTTCTAATATTATGTGAGATTAAGCTAATATTACATTTTCATGATAGTTCCCCTTTAAGGCTAAGTCTCATAGGGAAAAACTACTATCATGGCACAAAACAGAAAATGATGTATGCAAGGAATAATGTCATAAGTAAGATGAAGGAGTGATGTCTTCAACTGTCATCATGGGAGGGGAGCGTGACACTAATGTGTCCAGTGAGGCACCTAGTCATATGTATAGTAAATAATGGACCAGGATAGCCAATATACAACCTGAATCTGCATAGCATCCTAACAATGGTCTTTAAAGGGGGTAATAACATCATGGCTTGTACTGAGTGATAAACCCTAAAAGCAAAAGGAGCATTTCTATAGAAAGTTAAACACGTTTTTTTTTTTTCTAAAAAGCCTCAAAATAGAGTAAAAAAACCCCCACTATATGCTATGAAGAAAAATAATTTAACTTTTACAACAGTACCCTTCATATAGGCACAGTCGCCTAATGACAATAATAAACCCAGATGAAGCCTGGCATTTTGGCTTAATCTGATTTGGTGGGTACAGAGGTTCTATGAACTGTATGAGGGGTGTAAAAATGTACATTTGGTGGGTTATTCTAACTTGTTCAACATAGAGATGAATGGATATCATTCAACTGTATCATTCAACTGTATTGTCTGGCAGCAGAAGTAGAGAGAGTGAGGCGTCCCTATGAGAGTTACAGATCGGAATGGCTAAATTCCATTTGCAGGGTTTTCTTGCAATTGAGAGCAGATCACAGATCCAGTCTTAGAAACACCTCCATAATAAGCTAACTGATTTAGCAACACACGCACGAAAAGCACACTCTGACATTTCTATCACTTTAAAAAGGAGGCTGATTTGATTAAGGAAAATGAGCATCAAAACAAATTTTGCCTTTGCTACTTCACTGTTAACCCTTTGGGCTCCCGGGGGGGTGTGGAATTCATTGCTTTTCAAAAAAATTATGGATACTCCTTCGAAGCAAAGGGCAATTGAAAAAAGAGGGAATTGTCATGCTATATCCTATTAGTAATCTTCATTTAGGGATCAGAGGGATGAAATAAAAGGAATAAGGTATACTTTCAATAATGCGCAGTAGCCAGGAGTTTAGAGAATAGACTTTATTAACAGGCTTTATAGAAGCTGTATGCAATTACAGTGCTGAACGATTTGAATAATAGACTGTCGCACATATTCTAAGATAAGTGGCTGCTACATTCCTCTGATATTAGGGTCATATACTCATCTATTCTTACTCCGAGCTCTCTATCACTTGGTAATAAATTAATTTCTTAGTGTTAGTTCAGCATGTGCCCTACAGTTAAATTCATTTTCTCTCTCACTGAAGGAAAAAGTTTGGAGGGAGAACAAATTTGGAATATTATTTCCGATTTCACAGCCGTTGCTCACACTCACTCACCAGCCAGTTAATGTGTGAGCAATGGCGGTGTTCCTCAACCAAAGCAGTGCTCTTGGAACAGATACTGGACTATACCAAGGCAAGTCAGTGGGCCATACTAATGTGCTCAGAGTCTGATTTGGGATTCAGCTGAGCCTAACTCAGCAGGACTAGGCCAAATCCAAGTACCTGGTTGATCCAATTCCAAACCATTAATATCACATGACTTTACACAGGCTGCACAAATTAGGGTACAGAGTGGTTATTTTTAACCACTCTGTACCCTAATTTCCAAATGTAAATTCAAATTAGGGGTTGGTCAGGATTTAGCTTTTTGAGAGATTCAGGATTGGAGCATCCCTATAATAAAGAAACTTACATTGCTGAGTAAATCATAAGCTTGCATTCAAGCAGGTAGGGAATACATCCCCATGTGTCATCTGGAGAAGCTCTCAGGGAGTTTATGGATCTAAATAGTCCATTAAAAGGTTAGGAGCTCAGCTTGGAAATGTTTACTCTAATAACTCACCAGTATTACGGTTTGTTATTACTGTATAACCAATGGCCATTTAAATATATTCACTTTATTTAGAGCAAGTTTTACAAAACCTTGCTGTTTTTTAATAAAATGCACTGGCCCTTGTACACCCATGTCTGTTTTTTAAATTGACCTACTTTGCCTTTTCTACTTTGTCTTTCTTCCCTCTTCCACCTGCTCTGTGTTTATTTTTGCTCCCCGCTTCATTTAGTTAAACCTTTCCCCCTCACTCCCTGCATGTATCCTCCGTCTCTCCATATTTTCTATTGTCATTACAATTTCCACTTTTTTTATTTCACATTATCACCCCCACACAAACAAACAAGGAACTTCCAGTCTATGTCGTAGTTTGACTCCTAGCAGGTTCCTTCTTGATTCTCCCTAGTTTCGTCTGACCCCGTCCAATCTCTTGCCTTTAATTTGCCCCTTTGGTACCTTTGTCTGGGGCTCACCCGATTTATTAACCTTCTCATTCAGCTTTTGCCTTCATGTTACTTTCTCACTGACAGCAGACCATCCCACTTCTATCCCTGTTGGAGCTGTGACCCATGGAACCCAAGGCCAAACTTCACCATATACTTGGCAATTAATATTCAAATAAAAATGCAAATGATACAAAATGAACAAATAAATCGTTCTACAAATAACTTTTAAAAACAATAAAATTAAAATATACTTACATTTATTACAGGAGATGAGGAAGAGAGGGACAAGCCTTCTAAATCGGATAGTAAACTGGGAGAAAGTATGCTGGGTTTTGCAACAGCTGCCGGCATATTAACTAAGAGGAAAAAGAGTGAATTAATATTATCCAAAGATTTATTCACTCGTATGTGCAACTGACTGCCATATAGGTGAACAGGGCGTATATAAAGCACCCCTCATGGAGCTACTTATCCCTGCAACTGTTTCAAATCTACCTTTGGGTCACTGCCCTTCCACACATTAACTCAATAAATAGGTATGGTTTACCTTTAATGTATAAATATAAATGATATAAAAAACCACCAGTACATAAATGAGTTCAGGAATTGCTTTTCAGCTCCTGCTCTATAATACACAGAATTAAAAGCTGCCTCTTTATACATACAAATCATATTGTTGCCATGATTGTGGCTACACTGCATCCCAGTGATGTTTGGAAGACAATACTCAGCTTGGCTGAACATGTGCGTTTGATTGCTAGGAAATAATTAAAAAGCCATCAGAAGTTCTCTGAGGTGGACAGAGATGTGAAATCAGAATAGGGTAATTACGTCTATTTGTGCCGCAATGTATCTTACAAAGCAACACTGAGGCCTCAGAACACAAGCAGTCATGGTACTTACAATCATCTAGATCGAGCAGAGACACTTCATTTTTTCTAGGGATTTCCTTTTGTTTTACCGGTTTGTTTTCAGTTTTCTGGCAAAAAAAATGAATTAGAAAAAAAAAATCAACACAGAAGAATGGAACACAGAACTACAGCATTATATTTTGCACTGTAAGATGCCTTGTTCCTGCTGCCTGGGAGCATGAGGGTTGTAGTTCCCAACCAAAGCTGCCCATACATTATATCTACTCGATTGTCAAGTTTGACAAAGAACAGATCTTTCACTGATATGCCCACCTTGGGCCAAACTATTGGATCCCAATGACGGGGACACAGGCCATCGTGAAGAGGACTACATCAATGAGCAATGCAGTCCTCAATCCAACAGGAGAATTAAATCTGCCCAACATTGGACCATTTTTTACCAGATACTGGGCAGGTATGCCTGTTGGACGGCCCCATACACGAGCAAAGAGGGTGCTGAATCTGTCTGAAGGGGGAAAATCCGCTTAATTTTGCCTGTCTATGGCCACCTTTACTATAAGGTCCCCTTATCCTGTGGGGCTATTACTACTCTTTACTTTTTTAAAACCAATAAATAACTAGAATAAGGGAACTGACATAAAAAAAAAGCCATTATGCGTTTAAAACCCCTTTAAATACGGCTTATAGAAATCCTATAAAAAACATTTTGCTGAAGAGTAGAAAGAAGCTTGTTCTAAACAAAAAAATAAAAGTTCTAGGTACGTTGCATGCAGAATATCCCATTTCCAATTCATCATGTTAATAGAGACAGAAGCTGGATAAAAGCATATAGGAGATGAAGCGGGAGATTGAGGATTTCTCTCACCCGATGCATAATTCATGCGCTCTGACTGCAAAGTGTGTAAAATGAGAATTTCACACAGCCTTGTGAGCCATAGACTTGCACAGGAAAGGCACATGAATTGCAGTTTACTCTACAAATTGTATTTTATCTTCCAAAATATTTATGTAAAATGCATCATTCACAAATCACATGTTCTGGCTGATAACTGCTGATAGCGCTGTGTTCGCTCTTAAAAGGTGATCAGGCAAAACACAGCCAATTTGTTTCTGTACATTTCTAATGGCAGACAAGCTTCTGAGCTATCAACCAGAAAGACTTGGCTTGCAACAGAAACAGTACATCAAGGATACCCGTGGCATCTTGGCAGCGCTGCAGTTAAAGACAAGGGGCATTAGGAATAAAGGTTTGAAACCAAGGGGTGGGGGAATATTGTATAAATCAAAACATGCTTAAAGAAGATACATAACAATTAACTGTGCATTATAAAAGAATACCATATCATAAAACAATGGGAGAGTTTGGCCACCAATATATAAGGAGTAAAAGTTGCATTCTGATTGGACGCCGTGTGAGTGAGGGAACATGTGGAAGAGAGGGGGGAATTCTCGAGGCTGAAACATACGTTTTATTGAAGCAACATAAATAGTTGAAATTGCAGCTTTGGTGGTTCGACTTTGGCTGGAAATGTCCCGCAGACACATCCTGGGTGGTTGAGAAACTGTCATATCGGCTTTTATGTTTGTCCCATAAAAAGTATCATTAGACCTTAAACATTCCATTTATCTACGGGGCAGGGACCTCCTTCCTACTGTCTCACACCACATGGCACTTATTCCCTGTGCATTTATATATATTTATTGTATTTATTTATTTATTATAACACTTGTCCTCCCTGTATGTAATTTTGTAAGATTGTACAGCGCTGCATACCCTTTATAAAGTTATACACACATACATAAAAACAATGCAAACACTGAGCCAAATGGCATCTGATTTAAGTTACACACTATTACCATTCTGTCATAACACTTTAAACCTCCTCTTATTTCTAAAATGGTTTATTATCACACTTTATTTATAGAGCAGACATATTCTCCAGCATTTTAGACCATACCATATCTACATCAGTCCCTGCCCCAGTGGAGCTTACAATCTAATGTTTCTATCACATTCACATATACTATGGTCAATTTTATTAGGATCCAATTAACTTCCCTGTACGTTTTTGGCGTGTGATGGGAAACCTGAAGGAAAGTTATGCAGACATGGGAAGAACATGCTAATTTCTTACAGCTAGTGCCCTGGCTAGAACTTCAAAACTGCAAGGCAGCAGTGCCACCCACTATCCTTTACTATAAGAGTGCTAATTGAATAAATGAGGGTTACCCCATTTTCATATTTACCACTAGGTGGGCCATAGGAGCAGGTGTCAGGGAGCTGTTACCTGCCCATTGTTCTGATAATCGCTGCTGAGGGGGAAAAGGGAAGGGGGTAAAATCCCTCCAACAGCAGTAAAGAAAGACTGAAGTTTACGAGAATACAAGTCCCACGGCTGAGAGCACCTGGGAAACTAAGAATATGTCTAGCTCCACATTGAATTTGATAATTTAATGGAAAAAATACATAATTTCATGCAGAATTCTGCTAAAGCTGTTTATAAAAGTGTATGGAATGTGTTAGTAATGTATGTTATGGTTTATTTCCACACATACATTTCAGTTGAGTTTTATATTAAACATAATGTCCACCTAAATCTGGTCTCTGTATTTAACAGGTTTACTCTACCCACTGCTGCCTTTTCTGTGCAACAACCTATAGCTGGATATGTATTTTAGAAAGAAATCATTATAGGGCCTTGTGTAAAGCCAATCAGAAGACACCATGTTCAATTAAAATGGCAACATCTATGAATTAGAAAGTTTTATTCTACCGACGGACATTTCTAACACGTACAAGAACTTAGTTGTAACAACTTACCTCCTAGGGGATATAGCTGCCATACACCACAGTGATAGCAAACAATAAAGGAGGAAAGAAAATTGTAAGACATAAAACTGCAGAAAATTTCAGGTTAATTTCACAGCCTTGGCATTTGGTCAAACTTCACCTTAAACATTTCTGTAAGGTCTTCAGACCTCATGTTTAGGTTTATAAATGTTTTGTTTACTGTTAGCATTCACCCCCCATTTCATTGTACAGTAATGTCAACTATGTCAACACTTCATCAACGCAAATGTTAGGAGCTATAGTAAATACAGTTGTTTTTTCATAGGGCACTCGTTGGCTCGATGTCAAAGGGATCGACCTTGGTATTATTCCAGATTCATTTGGTACAATAATACCAATAAAAATTAAGCTTTAACCTGAACTACTGCAGAATGGTGATAGTGAATGTATCTAAAAATAACAATTTACTGTATGTAGTGAGTAGGTTTTAATACTTGCTTAAAACAGAATCTGTCGGCACAATGGATATAATAAACAAGGAGTAGTTACAGCAGTGCAGCTGTATTTATAGTAGATATGGGGGTCAAACTCAGTATATAAGAATGCATACAGAAAAATGGCAATGTCCCCCAAGAGTTTAAAGTCTAACAGAAAGCAGGGAAAATGTTGCCAGATGGAATGAACTAATGTAAAGATGCAGCCAGATTTATTCCTAAAGGAATTCTGTTTATCTTGAGCAATTTCACACTAATTACATCTTGAAACGCAGCAAATGCCTTCCAACATAACCATCTACTGCAGTATGCAATAACACTTTGGGAAACCAAGAACATTCAGATGCTGATGCTACTGAAACACTTTAGAAATGATTCTCGAACGATAAGATGAGGGAAAGTTTGCTAAGTGGAGCAAGATAATTCAGGAAGAAGTTCTGAAACGTGCTGAGATGTTCCAAAGTTAGGATGATGGAAGAATTATCTAGGGAGGGGCATTCATAAGGTGGCAGAGGATTTTTTAAAAAAAAAAATCTGTAATCCTGATGAAGACAACACAGCTGTTTTCTAAAGACATATTTAAGATAAAAAAATGAGCCAGAATTAGCAGGTATCAGAACCGTGTTGTTTGCGGTAAGATAAAAAACACAAAAAAAAAAAATATAAGCCAATATCCAAAGGATATTTGTATAGACCACAGTGGCCAACCAGGGATTTCCCCCAGAAGTAAATACTTATTCTTTTCTCATGTGGGGAAAAAGTCAAATATTTTGTTTGCTCAAGTCAATGGGAGTTGTCCTAGCCAAAGTCAAGCCATATTTTCAATTTGAGTTTTCGAGTTTTATTTGAGTTTGTAAAATTTGAGGCATCCAAGTTTTCTTTAATCGCACAAGCACCACATTAATAAATAAGCGAACATTTAATGTCAGTTTATTCGATTTAGAAAAACAAGCTCGAATTCACAAACTCAAAAATTGATGAATAAGCCCATAAGGTTCAGATTTCAACTTGCTTATATTTTTATTAAAGCAAGGAGACAAGTTTTAAGGACTAGGAAAGAAGGTGGAATGGTGGCACTTTCACAAAGCAGCAGTTAGGCCAAAATTTTACCAAACTATTTTTAACAAGTATTTCATATAAATCTGATCCTATCCTTCCTGATTTATCTATTTTGAGTCATAAGCAGGATTATTTAGCAGGGCGTTGGAAGTAGTGTGCTGGAGTTCTGAAGGGTTATGGTAAGAGGGCAGGATGTGAGGCAAAAGGATGGGAAAAGTGGGGCATTGTTAATTCCTAGAGTTGCAGTAGGAGGCTAAGGTGGCAAAAGCAGTGAGATCAGGTAATAGAAGTCACATGATGAGATAGGAGAGGTAGATTGGTTTACCAAGCTGGGCACTGAGTTGAGGCTGGGAAGTGCAGTTCTTAGCAGAAAAGTATTTTTAAGTACAGGTATTGGATCCCTTATCCAGAAACCCATTAGCTAGAAAGTTCGGAATTACGGAAAGGCCATCTCCCATAGACTCTATTATAAGCAAATAATTCTAATGTTTCGACATGATTTTCTTTTTCTCTGTTATAATAAAACGGTACCTGTACTTGATCCCAACTAAGATATAATTAATCCTTATTGGGGGCAAAGCAATCCTATTGGGTTAAATTACTGTTTAATTTTCTTAGTGGACTTAAGGTAGGAGATACGAATTACGGAAAGACCCCTTATCCAGAAAACCCCATGTCCCAAGCATTCTGGATAATAGGTCCTATACCTGTACTGCCATACAGAAGATGTATTTTACAGCTCTTAGCTCACAAAAATTCTGTATCCTCATCCAACAAAATATACAAAGCAAAAAGAAATGTATAAGTTATTGCAGGTATGGGACCTGTTATCCAGAATGCTTGGGAGTTGTAACACCTGCACACCTGGCCTCTTCAATGCGCTGGATTCCAGTGCTGGATTCCTTACTGCTATACAGAACATTTAAATGAGAAGGAGAGTTACAATCACTTGGGGTGTCACATGTTTTACATCCAATAAGAATTAATTATAACTCTGTGGGGATCAAGTACAAGCTATTGTTTTATTATTACACATAAAAAAGAAATAATTTTAAAAATGTAAATTATTAGATTTAAATGAAGTCTATGGGAGATGGACTTAACATAGTTGGGAGCTTTTTGAATTCCAGATAACGGATCCCGTACCTGTAAATGCAGGGACTTGACCTCGTTGGCAGATATATCTGTGTGGGGGTATTTTTAAATCTCCAAGACGCTAGAGATCACAATACCTTTGCCGTCAAAATTCGCCACACAACGCTAAGCCGTTAAAATAACGGCATAAAATCTGCGTTCAGACAGCGAACTTCTCCATTTATTTTCCACAGCTTTTTACACCGCTTTAATGTCGAGTTATGTTTTACACAGCATAATAAATAGGCCCTTAAGTCTGCTAAATATTATTTAAACAATCCTATTGGTTTATTTAATGTTTTGTCACCAATATGGATTCATGCAGTTTAGTTACCATTAAGTACAAGCTACTGTTTTATTATTACAGAGAAAAAGGAAATCATTTTTAAAAATCACAATTATTCGATTAAAATGAGGTCTATAGGACATAGCCATTCTGTAATTTGAAGCTTTCTGGATAACAGATCCCGTACAGATACTACAAATAATACCGTTTATTGGTTTACTGCTGTATGTGCAGTCAAGAGAGATAATTTTTCACTTTAATTTTTTTTCTTTGCAAAAATAAATACAGTGAAAAACACTTATATTATCAAGTCACCACAATTCATAATCAAATCCATTATTTCTCCCCGCAGAACGGTAAATGGGACTTTTTCAAGGTACAGAACCAATGAGACTTCCCTAGAGGCTCCGAAACACATTTTAATTCTGAGATCGTGTTTACAGTTCTAGAACACGAGCTTCGTTTTGCTGAAAACAATATGAGTCTGTGGAGCTCATTGAAATCAATATCGCATTCACATTTTGAAGAATGGTATGACAAAGATTTTCTTGAAAACTGAAGCCCGTGTCAGATTATTTCATAATAAGCACAACAGCAAGTTTGGCTACTCGGCCCCAGTACTAAATGAAACGAGTGGTGACAGAGATGCATTTCTAGCTTTAGCATCGTTTTCAACACGCTTAAATGGTTGAATTGTATTTCACAGACAGATCCAGGTTTTATGTCATTCTTTCTTACTATACCGACAGAGGTTCAGCAGCCATATACCAGTAATGGTCCAGGCTTTAATGTTCTTCACATGAGCTACCTCTCTTGAATTGTGTTAGAGCATAATCTGAGTGTCAGTAACTCTGCACATGCTCAGTGTGCTCTGGGCTACTAAGAAGCTAAGCATAGAGGTCAACAGAAATCATCAAACAGAAAATAAGGTTTGCCCGTCATAAAAGCTTGTGCTACAAGGGCCGATTCTTAATTCTAATGCAGAACTCAGCTGCCAATTAATGTGAATCTGAATGAATGGCTGATTAACCTTGTATTGTTTATATATATATATATATATATATATATATATATATATATATATATATATTTATATATTCAACAGTGCCACTTTTGCAATCAAATCTATACCCGAGGTGCATGTGCTAAAGGGTACTCTGCATCCCCAAACAGAAAATATGTGATTTGGGTTCGGCCGAATCCCCGAATCCACCCCGATGGATTCAGCCAAATACCGAACCGGATCCGGAAAGGTCAAAAATCGATGTGTGTGCAGCACGCGCCAATATTTCTTTTCCCCTAACATTTAACCCGTCTGAATGTTAATCAGCAAATGCTGCTTAGAATTCATTTCAGCCAGGACCGTGGATTCAGCAGAAACTGAACCCTGCCAAAAAAGCCTGAATCCTGGCCGAATACCGAACCGAATCCTGGATTCGGTGCATCCCTAGTTTGAATGATGCTTATATTCTGCTTTGGTTGCAAATAATGGCCAATGGCTTTTTGCAAAGAATATAATGATACTGAATTTATTCACTTTGTATAATGATACCATATGATTAGGTCATGTGACATGTTTCATTTGTAAAAGTTATATAATTTTGTTTGTCAGTGCTCGCTTAAAAAAGGGGGTGGATACCTTGAGGTGAGGTGCAAGAGCGTGATGACATAAAGGGGCGGAGTGACGATATAATAAGGTGGGGCAAGGAAAGAATATTACAAATCTAATGCCAGGTTCACTGCTGGCAAATTTATAATACTGGCCCCAGCCTTGGCAGGTCTATTGCTGCCAGGGTGGCAACCTTACTAGTACAACCCCAAAATATTTAACTTGTGTTGTATTTCTAGCCTACTTCTTTGTACTTTTTTGTGAAGCTTTAGTTCTCCTTTAAGACACTGCATACCGCTGACGTACTAAGAATAAAAACTATACCATTCCATGGCTTTTGCTCCCTTCTCAGCACTTACTTCTAGCAAGCTCTACTTTTTCCCTATGACACTGATTTACATGCAGAGCTGCCTTTTAACCACATGAAAATATGCACCAGCACCTTCACAGGATGTATAAAATCAATGGAATGTATAAAACTTAAAATATATAGAATGTATAAAGCTTACATGCTCTGTTGTATGACCATACAATACTCCAACTACAAGAAAAGCTTTAGTTTATCTGCCCCATTAAAGGGGCGGGTCCTGTATATACTATTTTGTGGTATAGTTTTCTATTTGCTTTCCAGTATGTACACAGTAAATTATAAAGGCTTAGCTTATTAGCAGCATTTTTATGGATATGCACAGTTTATTCCCCTAAACCCAAAAATGTAAGGGTCAAAAGAACGGTTCTCCTCTTGGGCAGGACCCTGACATGTCAACAATTGTTCTGGTGGTTGAAATAATGAAGGTCGGCCGAAGAGGAAAACTGGTCTTTAAGGATTCATTATAATTAATAATAAATTGTACAGGAAGGTCTAACAAAGCAATCTAAAGCAAGTAAATCATTGTAGGATGGAAAAGAGCAAAGTAAATGGACACCAGGGGCACTTAGTGTATACCTATGGAAGTGTGTGTACAGTTCGCACAGAAATTACATTTCCCAAGCAGCTGCTCTAACTAGGACGTCAATAAAGACAGTGAACCAATTTAAGACAAGGAAAGCATTTCAATGAAATCTACAGCAAATGTACATAGTATTATCGACTGCCAAGTCCTGTTTTCTAAATTTTTTGGACAATAATGTCTGGAACAGACACTTTTAGTAATGCAGAAGTGTTTGATTGCTCAGATGGAAATAAACTAGGCTTATGTATTCATCTATTTGTAGAGGGAAAGACCACAAAGGGAAAATTCTAAATAAGATATGCCGAAAGGGAATATTAACTTTTAAATTAACTTTCAGTCAGTGGTATTGTTAGACAATGCTCTGCCTGCACCTTCTTAGTTTCAAATTTAGTCCATTCTGTGGATGCTTTTTAGGGCATCATCACTGTATTCCGAATTCTATGAGAAACAGAACAAACATTTCTGTAGGCAACTCCATCAGCCTTGATATATAACTTTGAGCCAACCATATTGCTATTATGTATACCTGTGTATACATAATAGCAATATGTAGAGTGTGGTGCCGGTTTACTGAAGGAAAAGTGCATATATTGCATGAAAAGCAAAATTCCACTGAAGTTTATACGTACTGAAAAGTAAAAATACAGAGCAACACAGAATGGCTGTACAAGCATTTTAACGTTCAGCAATACATAAAAGTAGATAAATAGCTATTTGGCTATAGGCAAAAATGGCTTATGGATAAAGGTCAGATAAGCATGCCTTTCGATGCTGCCAAGCATAGTAGCACACCAACATGCCACTTTTTTGGCCTTTCCCACTAAAGGCAAAAAATTAGGTGAAAAAGGTGCAACGTTCCAGAATCAAAAAGTAAATGCTTAGCACTTTGCCTCTTACCTTACTATTCGTGACTTTTTTGGAAGTTTCCGGTTCTGATTCGCTTTCTTCCTCCGATTCAGAACTTGATTCTGAAGATGCTGATTCTGAGCTATCTTCAGAGTATACGCTTGAGTCTTCACTTTTTGTACCAGTCCCCTTCTTTTCATCTTCACTGCAACAACAAAAATAAAAATAAGTCTACAGGCAAAGTTTAACAGGTTTGCATGATAAAATATCCAAAATATATGTTGTCCTCTCTGCACCATAGCAAACTGACCCAACTAAGTCTCTATCATTCTGGCATGACTGGTAACTAGTGATGAGTGAATTTTTTCACTAGGCATGGATTAGCTATTGGCTGCAAAAAGTGCGGTAGTGTCAAATAAGTTGCAGTCATCCCAAAAAAGTTGTGGTCGCATAAAAAAAATAAAAATTAAATTCCCTCATCACTACTGGTCACACTCCCCACACTTACAACCTAATATTTTGGGCCTGAGGAGAAAGAGAGACTTTGACTAAAACTGCAGGGGATCATGGGCAATATGCAATTATGTTTGCTTGCATAATACTGGGCATCATAAAACAAAATTAACAGGTACAATGTGGCAATTGCAATCGAGGCCAGGCAAATGCTTGTTTAATCAGTGCAAAAGATGTAATGACTTTGGGGCATCTATTGCACTGAATAAACATGCAGGGGCCTGGCTTGCAATCGCCATGTTGTGCCACATAGTTTTGTTCTTTGATGCCAGAGCATGTGGAGGGTGTGGATCCCTAACTATATACTGAGCAGCGGGTGAACAGAGGCCAAAAGCCAGGGTGTGCTGGTGAATTCTTTGAAAACAGTGCATAATACTGGGCTCATAGCATTCAGGAATGTTTACCTCTAAAAAACCACTGACACCTGCTTTTCTGAGATTTTCACTTCTAATTTACAGAAGGAATCAGGTAATTACTAGCAGTTGATCACTGGGAATTTACCAGAAGCAATCCTGGAGAACACAGCCCCATATATCACAGGCAATCAGGAAGTTCATACAGTCCCATTTACCAAAGAAAACCATGGAGATCCTACAGCCCAATTTACCAAAGGAAATCATTAAGATCCTACAGCCCCATTTATCGCAGGAAATCATGAAGATCATACAGCCCCATTCACCATAGGAAATCATGAAGATCATATAGCCCCATTTACCAGAGGAAATCATACAGTCCAATTTACCAAAGGAAATCATGGAGATCATACAGCCTCATTTGCCAATGCTCTTAGGGTTAATCAGCCATAAAATATTTGCTGAGTCCTGACCACCAGGTCCCATGTCCTGCCAGCTTGGTGTTGTGGCATGATATGTCTCTAGGTGAACCCCTTATTTCTTTTTTTAGGGAGGGGCTTCATGATGTTTTAATCTAAACACTAAAAGCTGGGAGCGTTCTTGCTGTCTCGTGTCTTGAGCTAACCATTTCCATACAAAATACAGGGCTATTGAGCAAAAACGGTTCTATTAAATCATGGTGAGACTATGTATGGGAAATGAATTCATAAGGGGACAACACTGCATTTTATTTAAAAAACAAATTCTGCTTAATTCCTCCTATATGTTATACAGGGGCCTTGCTACAGTGGGTTTTAAAGATAAACAAGCAATAGATTAATACATAACCACTGTTTACCCTACTACTTATGGTTTTACTGTTACCCTAATGAAGAGAATTTACTGGTAAGTAGCTTTTTAGCTTTGCAGTGATGAAAAAGCCTGTATTAATTTAACCTACAGATTTCATTTGTTCTGAGCTGGAGAAACAATATAAATCACTTTTAAAATCATTAAATCCTGACTTAAATTAATAAAGTCATAATTAGGGCATTATGCTGTGTTTGTTATGGAAGTGGCAGGGCGAGTTGCTTTAATTACTGTCTGTAATAAAAGGAGCAGAGTGCGTACTATGCTCCAATCAGGGCTGTCAGCCACGACTGAGCTGAACTGCAAACTCATCAACGGAGCTGGCAGCAGGTTACTGAACGAAGGGTGATCGCATCTATGGAGGCCACTGGCTGACAGCACTGAGAGAACAGACTGAGCACAGTGCAAGGCAATAAGAAGGCATGCCGGTTAAGAAAAACACACACTGTTCTATCTGGCACTGTACTGCCACTTTTATATATAATGTAGAATTTCAGTTGTACGGTTGGACTGTTTTGCTGTCACAAAATGTATGATGATAATAAGGTGTGAAAATCAAATAATGGGCCTTTCTAATTGCCTTTATACCAGTCAAGAACTACTAAGGAGACCAGCTGTGGACACTTTCTACCATACCTCTGATATCTTCTTGGCCATATCTGCTGTTCAAGCCTTTGATATACCCATCCTGATATAATTTATATCTACGTGTAGTCTTGTGCAGAATGGAGATGGGCGGCCTGGCACACAACAAGCACATAGAATAATGCTGTAGATGTCATGTTCTGGATCACTGAGATAGGCTCCTTGCCCATGACTGGCAAGCTACATTACGCATTGCATTTTTTTCTGGTTGTGTGGCAGGTGACACCTTTAGCTTTCTGCCATACATCAACCACCTATGGAGCTTTAGAAACATTCCTGCGGTGCTTAAACAACCTGAACTGAGACATAATCGATATTACTGGTACCCATGAAGCTATTAGTGTTACTGAAGCAGTTTCAAACAACAAAGTGGTGATTTCGCTGGTACCTAAGGTGCACACAGCTTATTTACCTGTCTTTCTTTCTATTCTTCTGTTCTTTTGAGGAGCTTTCATCCGATTCACTCTCACTTTCGGCTGAGGAACTGGCATCACTCTGCTCGCTGCTGCTTTCCTTCTCATTATCACTGTCTTCTTCGCTTTCAGATTCATTTTCTGGCACAAAAAAAAAAAGATACATATCTGCGATTCTGGCTGCACACATGAACAATAAGTCATGTAAAAGAGTTGTCAGTGTTCTGCAGACTTACAGCAGGCTTGATACAAAAGAGCACATCAATATAAAATACCTACAAACCACCTACATGGCACTAATACATTAAAAACCATAGTTTAATCATGTGAGAGAATCAATAAAAACTACAAATTCATTACGGTGACTGATAACACAACGCTATCTGTTTGGAAATAAAAAATGGCTTTTTCAAAACAAATCAATACACGCAAAACAGCAATGGAGGCATTGCTGAATTCATATTTTACACTTCAGTGTTTGCTTTTTAATTAAAATATAAGGACACATAATTTATAAATCCTGACGGTTTAATTGAACGTCAGCATTCCGAGCAATAGATTATCAAAGCGTGCCAGATGCTATCCTTTCTTAGGGACCCCAAAAACTTTGCAAATGGCTACGGAATGTGCAAGAAGACACAAAGTATTATGGGTACTAACAAGGCTTCCACGGTGACAAGTAGAATAATGCAATGGCAGAAGCCAGACCATAACAAGTGCCTACAGTAAATAATAAACTGGAATATAGGCCTCTGGTGCCAAAGTGCTGCAAACTACAGTTTACTAATTCTGGCAGGAACTGGATATTTTATTAAGTCATTTTATTATCCCTTTCTGCATTTTCTAGCAGCCTGTATGTAGCTTACAGTATAATTATATAGTAGGGCAGGAACAGTCATTAAGCATTTTGGTTGTTGCTTTTGGCCTGCCAGTGCCCTGAAGCCTCCTGTGTTGGGAACCCCCTGTATCACCAGCCCTGCATCAGAGGACAAGAGAAGTCACTAAAGGTGGCCTTACACCTTAATATCTGCTCATCTGGCAAGGTCACCAAACCAGTGGATGCTTGCCCGATATCGGGAGGAACAAGCAATTGGATCATAATAGGCAACAATGCAGGCCGTTGGGAAAGGACTCATCAGTTAGCCAGATATCTACTGGATAGGTTTTCTGACAGGGCTCATACATGGGCAGAGAAGCCTGAAGGGGCCAATTTGGTAGCTTATATCTGCCTATGTATGACCAGCTTAAAGCAGTTTTTTCTCTTAAAGGACAGCACTTTATGCTCATTAACGGTATTATTAATTTGTTTTCTAAGGTGTTATATCTCTGTAATAGGAAAAATACGTCCATTGAATTAAATTTACCACTGCTTTCTTCTGATTCTTTTTCTCCCTCCTCTGAATCAGAGTAGAATTTGTCAGAAGATTTCTCTGTGTTTGCCATTTCCTGTTTTGTAGCCTTGTTTTTAACCTACAGAAAAAAATGGAAGTATAATTTTAATAATGTAAGCTACAATCATTGAAAACACAGTTGTATAAAACAATGTCATCCCCAGTAATAGACAATGGCAGCAAAATGGGTCAGACTGAAGAACTCAGTGACTCCTTAACATGGAACCAACACAAGCCAATGTTATATTCAACTGTAGGTGAAAAGTAAGACTAATACAAGGTCAGATATAAAGGCCCACCTGTGCACTACATTTCACAGCCTTGGTTGGAACACTTACTGCCAGGACTTGAACTTTCTATGAATCTAATATCAGCACAAGAAGTACTTGACAGGAGTTTACCAACATGCAAGCAGCTGCACACAAGCCTATCATTACCATGCACAATGCAGCTGGGGTTTGGAATGATGGGAACACATTTTTCAGAGTAATGAATTTTGCTTCACCATCTGGCAGACAGAGGGATGAGTCTGGGTTAGTGTGCCTGAATGTGCCATGCCAACTTTACATTTTGATGGAGGAAGAATAATGGTCCAGCTGTTTTTTTATAGTTTAGGCTAAGACTTCCTACTTTAAAGAATCCTGTTTCAGCATGATAATGTCCCAGTGCAAGGTCTGCGCAGAAAGGTCTATATAGAGGTTTCCTGTGATGGGAAAAGAAGAACTTGGCCAGCCTGCACAGAGCTTTGACCTCAACACAAATGAATGTATGTTGGATAAACTGGAACAGTAAATTGAGCCAGGCCTCATCACTGAACAACAGGGTCCAAAGCTACTGGGACTGAATGGAAACAAACCCCACCAACAACTATCCTGCAAAAATTCTTCATAGAAAAGTAGAAGCTTTTATGGCAGCATAAGGGAACCAACTTCATCTCAATAACCTTGGTATCTGATAAAGATAATAAATGTATGAAAGTAGGTGGCTGGATACTTTCAGTAGTTGAGTAACTGACAAAAAAAATAAACATCTGCTGTTTCCAAGCAGCTCCTTGGAGTAGGGCTGGTTTAGAGTAGAACAAAGATGGCAATTTCCTTAACTTCCCAGCTACAGAAGGCTCATTGGGCTCAATTTAAGGGAGTTATTACAGGTATAAGCTTTGCACTAAGCGTTGAAAAAGAGACAATTATAAGTTTTCTGTTGATTCTGGGTTTAGGATACTATACCCAATTTTTCTAAAAATGATTAATCAATCTGTCATCCCTATGTCTTCCATATGGAAAGCAGTGACTGGTGATATTGGACATTTTGACTGGTTCTCTGCTAAAGAACCAAAGAATAAAAAAGACTTTAACCAGCATATTAATTCATTATGTGCCATTTGTTACACAAATGTGCAACCTGCAGACTTTTCCAGCTGCGCAGTCAAGATCGATATCCCTAGACTGCTGACTAATGAGACCAATGGGTTTAGTAATGGTAGGGGCAAGCACAATGCCACAGATAATGCCTGAAGCACAGCAATCCCAATATGGGCACTGCAAAATAATACTCCTAGTAAAACCATCTGTCTTGTCATCCTATAGCTTCCATTGCTGGTGGAAGGTTGGCCACTAACAGGTCATTTGTTCTTTGTGCAAAAATATCTGCATCAGGTGACATATTCCCAACCAAAAAAACCTCATGCATTTTATTTAGTCTTGGTATTTGGGCCATTTAATATTATCACTCACTAACTGATCCAAATATTTAGCAGACAATGATCAGCTGTTTTTCTTAGCCTAGCAACTATATTGTGATAGTTGAAGAATTTGAAAAGAAACAGACAAAGTGTGTAATATAAGAAAGGTGCACATTGCTACAGGTATAATAACCCACAACAATCAGGCATCAGGCATATTTGGTCATTATGGGTCACCACACTATGTAAAACTTTTCCCTTTTTATTACATAACCACAAAATGGCTTACACTGAACGTAGAAGGAAGGATTCTTATTGTTGGCCACTATATTAAAGCAAGGGGGAAGGAAGAAGTATACCTACCGGCTCACTGGGCTCAACATTACGGACAGAGGGGTCAGGGGCAATCTCAGGCCAGTCTGATAACTCCAGATACCCAGATGCCTTAGTGTTAAGAGAGTGTGAAAGTGTGCCAAGCTGAAAGTGTTCTCGATCTGTTGAAAGCAGAAGAAATGAAAAAAAGAGATGAATGAAATGAAAAATGTGAGCTGTGAAGCACAAAGAGAAGCCATTATGGAGACATGAGATAATTGCAGTTACATTAGCTTGCATGCCACCGAATAAACATAAACCGGGAAGCTCTCAATAGGTCAAGAAGATTATTTCAATCCATAGATTACAATAATCTCTTCCATAATGGTCAATAAAAAAGCTAATCAGTCGGAGTGTTTAGAGGTGTTGCATTGAAATGTAGCTTCTCTAAAAATTACTTTAGTGTGAATATTAAGAATGACAGCACAGTTAAACAATCCATATACATGTCTTGGCACAAACACACTCAGAATTTTAATAGTTCCCTTTCTGCAAAACCCCAGCACCATGACAGCACAAACCAGTAATGAACTGCATGAGAGCTAAACCTTTAAATAAACATCAGCGTTACCGAATACACTTTATATTGTGGCCAGTCATTCATTTCAACATTTCAAGCTTTTAAAAACACTGGGTGTATTCTTTACCCTTACCCTTTTCTCAACTGTAAAGGACAAAGTTAAAAAAAAAAGAGTAGTTGGTTCAATATAACACATACACAATTGTGAGCGTAACTGATCATCCCCTAGAGGCATATTTGCAGGTATCATTAATTCAAACACTTGAGGATTGCCGGTGTGACAACCATAAAGCGGCCTGTGAAGGTATTAGTTGCTGGGTATACAATGCCTTGCTTCATACTATGGGGTGTATTTATCAACATTGGAGACAAACATCACTGGTGATGTTGCCCATAGCAACCAATCAGCAATGCGATTTAAATAGTCACCTACAAATTAGAAAACAAAAGCAAAGATTTAATTGGTTGCAATGGGCAACATCACCAGTGATGTTTGTCTCTAATGTTAATAAATATGTCTCTATATGCACGCTACCCAGGGCCGCCATCGGGGAGGGGGTGGGGAGAGGGTATTGGTGCGTTTCACAATAGTTATGCGAATTATGTAACCTGCCTAGAAAACTTGCATATCAAGCAAATACAAGGCAGAGAAGCTTAAAAAGGGCAGAAAGGAAGGGGGGGGGGGGGCGCAAACTGCACTGACCACCAATAAATGAAAAACTTATTGTAAATCCCACTGCCCTCAATGAACTGACTTTTTAGCACATTATTTTACTATTTAATTAAAATATCGATATGGACTGCTTATTAAAGAGTACAGGCAGCTGTTTACGTTGGGATCAATATACTGAATTATATGAGTATCTCCTACATGAACTTTCCAGCAGAGGAATGACTGGTTATCGGACCCCACAACATCATCACAATTATTACATTATTTTCAAAGAACATAAAGAATATGCAACTAACTTTTAAACCCCACTGGCCCCCACAATTTAAATACCGACTTATAAGCACATTTTTTTTCCATTCTATGAATTATTACAGACTTGTTATTGGGTCCCTAAATTTACCTAGTTTATGTAACTTGTGCAAAAATTCACGTACGCAATGATGCTACCAGACTGACCTAACTTGGGTTAAAGAAGAACCAGTTGAACTATTAGGCTAGAACTGCTGTACATTTTGTTTGGGCTTCAAACCCAAGGCAGCCCCCAGCCATTGCTTAGAAATTGGGTGCAATGGCTGGATGCCTGTGTGTGGCCAACATAAGTTTTAAAAAGTCTCCGAGACTTCTACATAGAGCTACTATTTGTGAATGACACCAGTGATGCTTTTATCTTAACAAAAAAGTTGTCTACAAATACATTTATAATGGCTTCTCTGGCTATGTTCTACCCACAGTTATGTATACTGTAGGAAGAAGATTTATTCTTATTTGCCCACAACAATCATAAGAACTAAAAGTACAATGAGGGCTGTTACAAACTGTCATCATTATAGGACACTTTCAGGTATGCAGTCCTGTCAGCATCAAAATACTTTCAATTGTGTCTAAACTAACTAACAGCATAGTTTTGTACACACTTATGCCTTATTGGAAATAAGGACTTCAGGACATGCAGTCACTTTTACACTTAATGGGACTGCACTAGGCAAATCCATAATGGAGAAGGACCTTGGAGTCCTTGTAGATAATAAACTTGGCTGTAGCAAGCAATGCCAGGCAGCAGCTGCAAGGGCAAACAAGGTTTTGAGCTGTATTAAAAGGGGTATAGATTCACGGGAGGAGGGGGTTATTCTTCCCCTTTACAGAGCGCTAGCCAGTGCTTAAACGGAATATAATTGAATTAGAGAGGGTCCAAAGAAGGGCAACTAAGCTGGTGAAAGATATAGAAACTCTCAGTTATGAAGAAAGACTGGCCAAGTTGGGGTTGTTTACGCTAAAGAAAAAGAGCTTAAGGGGTGATATAATAACTGTGTATAAATATAAGGGGATCATGTAATAATTTCTCTAATGCTTTATTTACCAGTAACTCCTTCCAGCAGACATGAGGGCACTAATCAGATTAGAGCAAAGGAGGTTCCATGTCAAGGAGGGAAAGTACAGAAAGAGCTGGAAAGTAAAATTCTCTCCCTGAAGCAGTTGTACTGGCTTATACTTTAGATAGCTTAAAGATGGATGGTTTTTTAGCATGTAAGGAAATAAAGGGTTATGGAAGATAGTTCATAGTACAGGTATGGGATCCCTTATCCGGAAACCCGATATCCAGAAAGCTCCGAATTACGGAAAGGCCGTCTCCCATAGACTCCATTTTAATCAAATAATTCAGATTTTTTAAATTGATTTGCTTTTTCTCTGTAAAAATAAAACAGTGCTTTGTATTTTATCCCAACTAAGATATAAATAATCCTTACTGGATGCAAAATAATCCTTTTGGGTTTAATTAATGTTTTATTGATTTTTTTAGTAGACTTAAGGTATGAAGATCCAAATTACAGAAAGACCCCTTATCCGGAATACCATTGGTCCAGAGCATTCTGGATAATGGGTCCTATACCTGTACAAGTTGATCCAGGGACTGGTCCGATTGCCATCTTGTAGTCATGAAGGAATTTTTCCCCCTCTGCGGCAAATTAGAGAGGCTTCAGGAGGGGGGTTTGCCTTCCTCTGGATCAACTAGCTCAGTGCTGTCCAACTGGCGGCCCACGGGCCGCATGACCCCCTCTGTGTGGCCCCCCACCTGTCTGGCTGCTTTCATGGCTTACCTTTGTGTAAACTTTAAATTCTAAAAGTACTGAGATTAACTGGCCCCCTGCATGGTTCTTCACCTCAAATTCAGGCTGTAATCCCCCAGTATTATTTAAACATGTAATCCCCTGTGTTTTTCACACCTTTTAGTTTCTGCATTGTTCACCCCCTGCAGTGTTCACACCTCAGGCTCAGGCTGTAATCATCTATATTGTTCACACCTCAGACATTGTATGTAGTTCCTGGACTACGCTGCCTGTGTATATGGCACACACAGACAGCATAGGGTAGGCAAAGTATGGCACATAGGCAGCATAGGGCAGGGAGGGTATGGAACACACAGACAGCATAGGGAAGGCATAGTATGGCACACACAGGCAGCATAGGGCAGGGAGGGTATGGAACACACAGGCAGCATACGGTAGGCAGAGTATGGCACACACAGACAGCTAAGGGCAGGCAGAGTATGGCACACACAGGCAGCATAGGGCAGGCAGAGTATGGCACACACAGGTAGGGCAGGTGTATGGCACACACAGGCAGCATAGGGCAGGCAGAGTATGGCACACATAGGCAGCATAGGGCAGGCAGAGTATGGCACACACAGGCAGCTAAGGGCAGGCAGAGTATGGCACACACGGACAGCTAAGGGCAGGCAGAGTATGGCACACACAGACAGCTAAGGGCAGGCAGAGTATGGCACACGCAGGCAGCATAGGGCAGGCAGAGTATGGCACACACAGGTAGGGCAGGTGTATGGCACACACAGGCAGCATAGTGCAGGCAGAGTATGGCACACATAGGCAGCTAAGGGCAGGCAGAGTATGGCACACACAGGTAGGGCAGGCAGAATATGGCACACACAGGCAGCATAGGGCAGGCCGAGTATGGCACACACAGGCAGCATAAGGGAGGAAGAGTGCTGCCTGTGTGTGCCATACTCTGCCTGCCCTGTGCTGCCTGTGAGAAGTGAACCTGGCAGGGGTTTGTTCTGGGAGTTTATTATTAGTTGGAAACAGCCATTAAATGGTCCCTAAGGTGTGTAATTATATTGCTGGGGGTTGCTGTGCTATCTACAGGGAGGAGGAGGCATATGGATTTAAGTGTGTGTCTTATGACATAATATAATTCTTTCATTTATGAATAACTGTTGATATCCCCGCAGTGAAGACCAAGCATTTGGGTTTTTGCTGCACTACCGCCATTGCGATAAAATGGGTGTGGTTCAAAAAAGGAGAGTGGCCAAAACTGGCTTCCATTAGCGGCCCTCCACCATGTATGCTAGAGAAATTCCGGCCCTCGGCACCGCAGAAGTTGGACAGCACTGAACTAGCAGTTGGACAGGTTTCAAATAGATATAAAAGCCTGAACAGTTCATAAAAAGTTCTGTACCTTTAAATGAGGATTTAAGAACCGGAGCAGGTTTCTGTGCCAAAAATATCTTTTTTGCGTATTTGCTTAAAGCTCCACTCTTCTCGTTGGGAACGATGAGTTGTTTTACAAAGCGTGTACGGTCTCTTATATCATAATTCTGATCGTATTTGCCGAGATTTAATATGTACTGAGCGAGCAATTTTGTCTGTAGTGGAAGAGAGGGAGAGAAAAAAGAGCTGAAGAAGACCGACAGCACACATTATTTATGATTATTGATAAGTCTTGGTAAACATATTTATGGAGGTAATAAAAATGAACCGTTAAGACAAACAAATGCCGCACCGCGGGGAATAGGCAAGCTGCAAATAGAGTTTGGAAGGCGAAGCACATGTCCTCCTGAGCACTGGGAGGTGAATGCTAACTACTGAAAAGCAGCCATGTGCTAGATTATTAAATTGCTGAAGTGGAAAGGAAGGCATCATTAAAAAATAATCATATATGGCAAACCCACTGAAAGGGCTACATGAGGATAATGAATGTGGAAATACAACTAAAAACATGGCACTCAAAACTTAATCTGAAAAATATGCAGGACATCAAAACATCAGAGGGTATTAGGGGGCTGCCAAAGTGTTTCTGCTGAGGTGTGTTTTATGGAGAGAGAGTAACCCTGGCATCAGCAGTGTCCGCACACTGACAGCGCTCACTTACTCGCCGAGGCTGAATTATGGCCCATTAGGGGAGACGCATGAATCACTCAACTGGATTACTGCAAATTATTTGCAGTGCATTTAGCTGTTACTTCTTCATAAAAGCAAGCTGCTGATGCCCTCTAAAAAAATGGGGGATTAAAAGAGCGCCTATGGCCCTCTGTAACATTGTTCATTTATTTATAGAAAGTAACAGCTTTCCTTACAGGGGCGCTTCCATCATTTCCTCATTCGCCCGTTGAATGCAACTTTAAAACCGCATTGCTGGTTATTTTACAAGAGCCCCAGATTTTGCCGTTATGTATTCACTGCTTAGTGGTAAGGCTCTGGCACTGCAGGAGTTAACACAGATGCACCAGTAGAGAGTAAATCTGTACATACAGTACAACCAATAAAATGGATCATTATCTTTTCTGCTCATTAGATAGTGCAGGTATAGGATCCATAATACAGAAACCCGTTATTCTGAAAGCTCCGAATTATGGGAAGGTCATCTCCCATAGAATCCATTTTAATCAAATAATTCAACATTTTAAAAATGATTTCCTTTTCGTCTGTTATAATAAAACAGAACAGGTATGGGATCCCTTATCCGGAAACCCGTTATCCAGAAAGTTTCAAATTATGGAATGGCCATCTCCCATAGACTCATTATAAGCGAATAATTCTAATTCTTAAAACTGATTTCCTTTTTCTCTGTAATAATAAAACAGTACCTGTACTTGATCCCAACTAATATATAATTAATCCTTATTGGAGGCAAAACAATCCTATTGGGTTTATTCAATATTTGAATGATTTTTAGCAGACTTAAGTTATGCAGATCCAAATTACAGAAAGATCCCTTATCCAGACAACCCCATGTCCCCGAGCATTCTGGATAACAGGTCCCATACCTGTACCTTGTACTTGACCCTAACTAAGATATAATTAATGCTTATTAGAGGCAAAAAAAGCCTATTGGGCTATTTTTTAGTAGACTTAAGGTATGGAGATCCAAATTAAACCCTAGGTCCCAAACATTCTGAATAACAGGTTCCATACCTGTAAAAGTGACATAGGTTATTTTAGCAATTAAGTCCAAACCAATACAATCAGAATGCTAAAAACACATGTCTGAAAAAGGACTGCTAATGAAGAAGGACAATATATTTCCTAGGTCTCACTATATGCAGTCCCGTGCAACCAAAGAACGGAAGTCTTCTCATACTGTAAATGGGCTTTACAAGAAAGGGTGGGAGCAGTATTCCCACAAATGTCATCTTAAAGGAATATTGAGACTCTCACACAAACATTTAACTTGGAATAACAAGAGAAATAAAGGCAAAGTGTCTCAGCTCTAAATTGCAGCAAACATGTAGTGGCACATACTTTATAGTTTCTAAATTACTGGCCTTTTAATGAACAACACAAGAGAGGTCCTTTACTTAGATTCCAGACAGAAGTGCTCTAAGAGAACTTTGTCCAGGGGTCTGGTCAGGGCAATATCTGAAATCCAAATTAAAGTCACATTCTGGTTTTCGTTTGTACTAGCACAATCAGCAATTCATTGAGAATCCCTCTGTATAAACAAACCACTCCCTTCCCCCAGCTGCATCCTGTGAGATAAAGTTTAAAAAGCCCCAATGTAACATAACCTTTAGCTTATTATACAGAGGCCCTCATAACAGTCACCCAATTTAAAAAAGTGAGAGATGGGGAAAAAAAAAAACTTAACAACCACACTGCTAGTGTTAATGTTTAATATAATCCACAACATTTTCTCTACTGGGGGAGAAACACTGATACGCCCCTCTACTGGCCATTCCTGTCACTGCATACACAAACAGGGCTTGTTTATTTATTACCAATACCCCTTCCTGCGGTGCCAAATTCAGAAGTACAAAGTCTGTACAAAAACCTAACAACAACACGCCAAACGGGAGCTTCTGATTGCCCTAGTCCTGATTGATTGATATATTAGATAAATAAGCAGATAGATATCTTTATAGATGGTGAGGAATAAATTCTGTGTGTGCAGATTTACCCACTCAGATGGATTCTGTTCTTAAGCTATCCATGGCTACTACTACCCTGGCCTTGAAGAGCCACCTATTTGTCTGTAAGAGCAGTTCTTTGTTTTTCTGTGCAGATATCTCTATGCGCTTACACTGGTAAGGCCTATTACTCATACATTCTTATTTTGTAGGCTCCTGTGTCTTTAAAAACTTTGTTTTGTCTGTTTTGTTGTTCTGATCCTTGACTTTGCTCAGAACCCACGCATGTGTTAAATAAACTTTACCCTTTTACCTTTGGTACCTGAATTTCCACAACAGTTAGATGATAGACAGACAGATAGATAAATAGATAGATGTGAACATAACAGGTCAAAGACAAGTATAATGTGAGATGCCATTACCTGCTTGGAGTTGGTTAAAAAGAGCTTTACTGCCAAGTTTATGATCTGCAGTTTAACAAGGTCATCCTCATTAGTAAAGCTCTTTGCCGTCTTCCTCAGAACATCGGGTGCAATCTTAGGAACCCGCTCACAGTACTCCCCAATAAGCCACAGGATGCTGGCTCTTGCCATAGGGACCTTAATAAGAAGTAAATGGGTAGACTGTTACAAACTACAAAAATTATCACAATTCATTTATTTTAGTAAATCTCTTATAAAATCTCCACACACACTTTTATCAATATATGTGTATATATATACATACATATACACACACACCAAAAGGATTATTAGGAACACCATACTAATACAGTGTTTGACCCCCTTTCGCCTTCAGAACTGCCTTAATTCTATGTGGCATTGATTCAACAAGGTGCTGAAAGCATTCTTTAGAAATGTTGGCCCATATTGATAGGATAGCATCTTGCAGTTGATGGAGATTTGTGGGATGCACATCCAGGGCACGAAGCTCCAGTTCCACCACATCCCAAAGATGCTCCATTGGGTTGAGATCTGGTGACTGTGGGGGCCATTTTAGTACAGTGAACTCATTGTCATGTTCAAGAAACCAATTTGAAATGATTCCAGCTTTGTGACATGGTGCATTATCCTGCTGGAAGTAGCCATCAGAGGATGGGTACATGGTGGTCATAAAGGGATGGACATGGTCAGAAACAATGCTCAGGTAGGCCGTGACATTTAAACGATGCCCAATTGGCACTAAGGGACCTAAAGTGTGCCAAGAAAACATCCCCCACACCATTACACCACCACCAGCCTGCACAGTGGTAACAAGGCATGATGGATCCATGTTCTCATTCTGTTTACGCCAAATTCTGACATTTAAATGTCTCAACAGAAATCGAGACTCATCAGACCAGGCAACATTTTTCCAGTCTTCAACTGTCCAATTTTGGTGAGCTCGTGCAAATTGTAGCCTCTTTTTCCTATTTGTAGTGGAGATGAGTGGTACCCGGTGGGGTCTTCTGCTGTTGTAGCCCATCCGCCTCAAGGTTGTGCGTGTTGTGGCTTCACAAATGCTTTGCTGCATACCTCGGTTGTAATGAGTGGTTATTTCAGTCAAAGTTGCTCTTCTATCAGCTTGAATCAGTCGGCCCATTTTCCTCTGACCTCTACCATCAACAAGGCATTTTCGCCCACAGGACTGCCGCATACTGGATGTTTTTTCCTTTTCACACCATTCTTTGTAAACCCTAGAAATGGTTGTGCGTGAAAATCCCAGTAACTGAGCAGATGAAATACTCAGACCGGCCCGTCTGGCACCAACAACCATGCCATGCTCAAAATTGCATAAATCATCTTTCTTTCCCATTCTGACATTCAGTTTGGAGTTCAGGAGATTGTCTTGACCAGGACCACACCCCTAAATGCATTGAAGCAACTGCCATGTGATTGGTTGATTAGATAATGACATTAATAAGAAACTGAACAGGTGTTCCTTATAATCCTTTTGGTGAGTGTATATATCCCAATATAATATACCCCCTTTGTTCAATATGAGCAGCGCCCCTAAACTTCTGCCGCCCTAGGCCCGGGCCTTTGTGGCCTTTCCACAAATCCGGGCCTGAATAGGAGTGCTATTAACAAGGGGGTAAAGAGAGAAATTGAAACTCCATGTTTCATCCTTGCAAAGTAGATAATTATATTACAACACTATTTTACATAGCTATCAATTATTCTCCCATATGAAATAAAAGGGACAACATTTGCCCAGGAGCAGTAACCCATAGCAACCAATGTTTGCTTAAAATAAGGTAACCAGTACAGTGGAGGAAATAATTATTTGACCCCTCACTGATTTTGTAAGTTTGTCCAATGACAAAGAAATGAAAAGTCTCAGAACAGTATCATTTCAATGGTAGGTTTATTTTAACAGTGGCAGATAGCACATCAAAAGGAAAATCAATAAAATAACTTTAAATAAAAGATAGCAACTGATTTATTGTGAAATAAGTTTTTGAACCCCTACCAACCATTAAAGGAACAGTAACACCAAAAAATGAAAGTGTATAAAAGTAACTAAAATATAATGTGCTGCTGCCCTGCACTGGTAAAAGTTGTGTGTTTACTTCAGAAAGTCTACTATAATTTATATAAATAAGCTGCTATGTAGCCATGGAGGCAGCCATTCAAAGGAGAAACGGCACAGGCACATAGCAGATAACAGATAAAACACTATTGTACTCTACAGAACGTATCTGTTATCTGCAATGTAACCTGTGCCTTTTCTCCTTTTTTCCAGCTTGAATGGCTGCCCCCGTGGCTACACAGCAGCTTATTATATAAATTATAGTAGTGTTACTGTAGCAAATACACCAGTTTTACCAGTGCAGGGCAACAGTGCATTATATTTTTATTACTTTAAAGCTATTTCATTTTTTGGAGTTACTGTTCCTTTAAGAGTTCTGGCTCCCACAGAGTGGTTAGACACTTCTACTCAATTAGTCAACCTCATTAAGGACACCTGTCTTAACTAGTCACCTGTATAAAAGACACCTGTACACAGAATCAATCAATCAAGCAGACTCCAAACTCTCCAACATGGGAAAGACCAAAGAGCTGTCCAAGGATGTCAGAGACAAAATTGTAGACCTGCACAAGGCTGGAATGGGCTACAAAACCATTAGCAAGAAGCTGGGAGAGAAGGTGACAACTGTTGGTGCGATTGTTCGAAAATGGAAGGAGCACAAAATGACCATCAATCGACCTCGCTCTGGGGCTCCACGCAAGATCTCACCTCGTGGGGTGTCAATGATTCTGAGAAAGGTGAAAAAGCATCCTAGAACTACACGGGAGGAGTTAGTTAATGACCTCAAATTAGCAGGGACCACAGTCACCAAGAAAACCATTGGAAACACATTACACCGCAATGGATTAAAATCCTGCAGGGCTCGCAAGGTCCCCCTGCTCAAGAAGGCACATGTGCAGGCCCGTCTGAAGTTTGCCAATGAACACCTGAATGATTCTGTGAGTGACTGGGAGAAGGTGCTGTGGTCTGATGAGACCAAAATAGAGCTCTTTGGCATTAACTCAACTCGCTGTGTTTGGAGGAAGAAAAATGCTGCCTATGACCCCCAAAACACCGTCCCCACCGTCAAGCATGGGGGTGGAAACATTTTGCTTTGGGGGTGTTTTTCTGCTAAGGGCACAGGACAACTTATTCGCATTAACGGGAAAATGGACGGAGCCATGTATCGTGAAATCCTGAACGACAACCTCCTTCCCTCTGCCAAGAAACTGAAAATGGGTCGTGGATGGGTGTTCCAGCACGACAATGACCCAAAACATACAGCAAAGGCAACAAAGGAGTGGCTCAAGAAGAAGCACATTAAGGTCATGGAGTGGCCTAGTCAGTCTCCGGACCTTAATCCAATAGAAAACCTATGGAGGGAGCTCAAGCTCAGAGTTGCACAGAGACAGCCTCGAAACCTTAGGGATTTAGAGATGATCTGCAAAGAGGAGTGGACCAACATTCCTCCTAAAATGTGCGCAAACTTGGTCATCAATTACAAGAAACGTTTGACCTCTGTGCTTGCAAACAAGGGTTTTTCCACTAAGTATTAAGTCTTTTTTTGTTAGAGGGTTCAAAAACTTATTTCACTCAATGAAATGCAAATCAGTTGCTATCTTTTATTTAAAGTTATTATTTCAATTTTCCTTTTGATGTGCTATCTGCCACTGTTAAAATAAACCTACCATTGAAATGATACTGTTCTGAGACTTTTCATTTCTTTGTCATTGGACAAACTTACAAAATCAGTGAGGGGTCAAATAATTATTTCCTCCACTGTAAATGCTTCCTGCTAATTGGCTGCTATAGGTGACTATATGTGTGTTTGGAGCACATGCTACAAAGTTCCCCACCTCCATGGTGCCACAGCTTATATACACAAGAATAAAGTCACTTAGCAAAGTCTTACATATTTTTAAATGCTGTATTGTGATAAATCCTTTTATAATACACATAATCCTGTAAATGACGATGCTTATTGATGTCATCAGTTATAATGGTTCTTGGTAATTTCATTCTTTACAGTTTACTTAAACTTGTGCATTATAATTAATAATGTAATCCCTGTTGTAAAATATAAGAATGTAAGAAGTCATGACCTGTATAAAAGCATTTGGTTTTGGGCCTCGTGCCTTTGTTCAGCTCCTTAGTGAATATCTTTATATTTTACAGTACATTTTACAGTACAGGGGTCCTTAATTCACTACATAAAATCAACAACGTTTTCAGTTTTAGTAAGGAGTTTATTATCTTTTATAACATACGTTATTTTAGAACAAGAGACCCCAGCGCAAGCCTTGTTTCTTGTTTCTCAAGCAGTTTTATTGCCTTCACCCCACCTGATATGGACATACCACCAACTTTCCTGCCATTAGGTCCAGCCTTCTGAACTGCCAGCACCTTTGTACTAGTGCACAACTCCCTGCCCCCTTACTGTTCCAACCAGCTGCTTTCATGACCAACCCTGCTCATGCCCATGAATCACAGGTAAACGAACAGGTAAGGAACCTGTTATCCGGAATGCTTTGGTCCTGGAGCTTTCGCATAGGGGGTCTTTCTGTAATTTGGATCTCCATACTAAAAATCATTTAAACCTTAAATAAACCCAATAGGATTGTTTGCCTCCAATACGGATTAATTATATTAAGATCAAGTACAAGCTACTGTGTTACTATTAAAACGTAGAAGGAAATCATTAAAAAAAACAAACAATTGATTGAAATAGAGCCTATGGCAGATGGCCTTCCTGTAATTCAGAGCTTTCTGGATAACGGGTTTCCGGATCCCATACCTGTACCACTCACCACCTTTTATCTAAGCCATCAGACCAGCTCCACTGCCAGCATCTAAAGTCCCCCGTACCACTCATGCACTTTAAAGAAAAACTAGATTGCCTTTATATGCTGTAATGCCTTTTTAATTTGATAGCATTACTGGGACTTCAACACACACACAAGAGCTACCAGGCCTCCTTTACAGAGAATTCTTACAAAGGACACTTAAAATCAATGTATTTTCCTGGTGGCTGTTACTTATTATGAAAACAGTGAATTCCCACTACAAGTCTTAAACAGCTTTTGTCGGATCGAGGTCTACATGGAAAAAGAAAAGCCCCAATTCGTCCATTACTGTCTGGCATTATCCCTAGATGCATCCCGCAGTGCCTGATGTTTTACAGTACCATACAAGCATATAACAAGTGGTTAAGTGCACTTTGGTAACTCAGGGACATCAATGGAGTTTACAATAACACTTTATCTTATTATTGTGTCAATATTAGTAAAAAGGCAAGCAGTGTTACGGCGGTTACACAAGTGGCTGCCGAAAGTGAATATAAAAAGGAAATTGCACAAATTACATACTGAAAAGAAACCCACTTAAAGGACACTGTGGGCCTCACCAGCTTTTCTTTACACCAGAAAGGCAGTCACTAAAAGCACTTACTTCCATTCAATCCATCAGAACAGAAAAAAATGAGCAATGGTAAATTAAAGAAAACACTCTATTATTCATTATATAGCCGCACAGACTGAGCCACATTTCAGATCTGCAACTTATTCTAAGAGCCAATGAGGAGGCAGTGAAGCAGTAGTAAAGCAAATAATTGATTAGTAATAACTACAGCAGGAGCTTACAATGGACCATGATAGAAGAAGCTGTAGAATTGCTCTCATAAATAGTAACTTTACATGTGGACCTGTTGTTTTAACATAGTAAATTAGGTTGAAAAAAAGACATATGTCCATCAAGTTCAACCTTTTATGCCTATATATAACCTTCCTAACTGTTAGTTGATTAAGAGGAAAACAAAAAAAAAACCCACCTGATTTGCCACTGAGGGGAAAAAAATTCCTTCCTGACTCCAAGATGGCAATCAGACCATAACCCCTGTATTTCCTCACTTGCTAAAAAAACATCTAGCCCCTTCTTGAAGTTATATAATGTATCAGCCAGCACGACTGATTCAGGGAGGGAATTCCACAACTTTACAGCTCTCACTGTGAAGAAACCCTTTCAGAATATTCACACTAAACCTCCTTTCTTGTAATCAGAATGGGTGCCCTTGGGTCCAAGGAAGGACCTACTGGTAATTAAAGCATTAAAGAGATTATTATATGATCCCTTTATATATTAACACATAGGGGCACATTTATTAAAGTACGACAGGTCCGATTACAAAAAAATAGTATTTTTTCTAAAGTTTACAACTTTTGCGTATTTTCGACGATATTTTTGTTAATTTGCGGGACTTTTTTGTACTTTGCAACAATTTGCACGACAAAATCGTATTTGTCGCAACAAGTACAAAAGTTTTGGAATTCATTCAAGCTTCGGTATCGTGACTTTCCTTGAGCCAGATTGGAGCTGCAGAGCCATTGAGTCCTATGGGAGGCTTCCAAAAACATGCACTGAAGGTTCAAAGTAAGGAAGAGTTTTGCGCCGTTTACGATAGTTGGGATGCGATCATTTTGTGACTTTTGGATTGGCGATCGTAAACAATCGCTTCAATACGAAAATTTCGGATTGTATGTACAAAATCATTGTATTTAAACAAACCGAATTTTCATGACTTTATTAATCATCAGAAATTATTGGATTTCGTGATTTGGATTCGTACTATAGTTATCATATCACCCCTTAAGCGCCTCTTCTCCAGCATTAACAATCCCAAGTTGGCCAGTCTTTCTTTATAACAAAGACTTTCCACTCCCGTTACCAGCTTAGCTGCCCTTCTGTACACCCTCTCTAACTCAATAATGTCCTGTTTGAGCACTGGAGACCAAAACTGCACGGCTTTTTCTAGATGGGGCCTTACCAGTGCTCTGTAAAGTTACCCCTCCTTTCACAAATGTATGCCACTTTTAATACAGCTCAAAACCTTGTGGCCCTTGCAGCTCCTGACTGCCACTGCTCGCTACAGCCAAGTTTATTATCAACAAGAAGTATTGTTTCTATTTCTCCAATATTCCATAACTGACAAGTCCCTTTTTTGTTAAAATAGTCCCAGTTATTATCTTTAAGAAGACCTCTCTTCCAATCAAATTTGTAATGATTTATTACCTGGTATTTATACAGTGTTGACATATTTACACCAAGATTATTATTTATTATACATTATTCTTACCAGTCCCTGTCCCAGTGGAGCTTACAATCTAAGGTCCTCATCACATTCACATACACTGGCGTCAATTTTATCAGTAATTTTTTTAAATAGTGGCACGAAAACAGGGTATCTACTTGAACATGGGGCAGATAGTACCCAAGCTGGAATCAAACTCAGGACCCCAGTACTGCAAGGCTGAAGAGTTTCCCACTGAGTGACCAGCTTTTCTGAGCCTCTGAAAGGATTCTAAAGATTCAGCCCTATCTTCCCTAAATGTCTTTCCTCCATGTAACTTGAGTATATTCAGAGCACTCATGGCAAAGTTTAATTTGCCACTGCATTTAACTAAACCAAATACTTTATAAATAAATGTTAATAATAATAATAATAATTGTGGTGCACCATACAGTAGCCCCAAGGGCTGATCAATCTGATACCACACAGCATTGCCTAACGTGTGGCTGTCTTTAAAAGGCAAAAATGTATCACAGAACAAAACAAAGGCAAAAGACAGAGGGGAGGCAGAAAAAAACAGAAGTTTGTAGCGATACAAAGAGGTCTACCAGAGACACCAGAGAAGAACATTCCTACAACAAAGAATTGTTGAGAACATGCAAGTTCCTCAAGTGAAACTGCTGCACAATTGTACCAAATTCTCATTCATTAAAGTACAGGTATGGGACCCGTTATCCAGAATTCTCGGGACCTGGGGTTTTCCGGACAAGGGGTCTTTCCGTAATTCGGATCTCCTACCATAAATCTGCTAAAACAATTATTTAAACAGTAATTAAACCCAATAGGACTGTTTTGTCTCCAATAAGGATTAATTATATCTTAGTTGGGATCAAATACAAGGTACTGTTTTATTATTACAGAGAAAAAGGAAAAGGACTCTATGGGAGATGGCCTTTCCATAATTTGGAACTTTCTGCATAATGGGTTTCTGGATAAGGGGTCTGATACATGTACTATTAATTAACAAAATAACAAAACTTAAATAGGAATGGTCTCACCCACAAACAAGTTCTTCCTATATGTGATACATTAAGCATTCCAATGCATTTTTCTTATGTAAATATGACAGGTATTTTTAGGTAACTATTATGTACTACTCAGACTGGTAAAATATGCAGCACAGCTTTTCCTAATCTCCCTGATTTTTATTTTAATAGAAAAGCTATTCATCACAAAGTCTGTATTTAATGAGCCATTTGCTTCTGTGGCAATATTTGGGAAATTACAATTAAGTTTCATCTTAATAACCAATTTAACATGACTAATGTGTTTGGTCATCTGACGTTCCCCGCTTCTGTAACATGTTTCTTTTGTTTTCAGCGCACTTATTCGCTAGGCCAAAAGACATCATTTTATTGGTCCCTCCAAGCTAAACATGGCCAAAACTGAATTTCAGGTAAAAATACAGTGTAAGTTAATACAGTGGTGCTTGAAAGTTTGTAAACCTTTTTAAATTTTCTATATTTTTATATGAATGTGACCCAAAATATAATCTGATTTCTAAAGTCCTAAAAGTAAATGTAAAAACCTAGTGAAACAAATTAAACAAAAGTTATTATATTTGGTCAATAACATATCTGCTTGTGGCAAAAGTAAATGAATTGTGTTCTCATTATTTGGTGCGACCCCCTTAAATGTATAACCCCACTGTTTATGGAACTGTTGATCAGTCCTACACATTGACAGCTCTTGGATGTTGGAAGGTTTCCTCACATGAACCACTCGCCTTTCCACAACATTTCAATTGGATTAAGGTCAGGGCTTTGACTTGGCCATTCCAGAACATTTAGTTTATTCTTCTGTAACCATTCTTTGGTAGAACAACGTGTGTGTTTAGGATCGTTGTCTTGCTGCATGACCCGCTGTCTCTTGAGATTCAGTTCACAGACACATATCTTGATATTTTCCTCTGGTATAGTTCAGAATTCATTGTTCCATCAATGATGGCAAGCAGGCCAGGCCCAGATGCAGCAAAACTGGCCCAAACCAAAACACTCCCACCATCATGTTTCACAGATGGGATAAGGTTCTTATGCTGGAATGCAGTGTTTTTCTTTCTCCAAATGTAATGACCCAGGCTTGCTGTGGGCCTAGAGCAGCGCCCATATACACTGTATCTGTACCCACTGTATGATACACATACAGCTTTCCCACACAGGGGACAACAGCTGTACTGCTGTCAGGAAGTCATTCAGACAATAGAAGCTACAGCGAGAGACAGATTTAATAACAGATATTAATAGCAGATATTATATTTA